>NC_141696.1:143537509-143688032 GCF_964263255.1 Lissotriton vulgaris | reverse complement strand
ATTCTTTGCATTTCTGAAGGTCACATTCGCTCCGAGATTGAATTCCAAGGGCTTCAAAAACTGTAAAAGAGCTGGGACTGCATCCGAACATATAGCCTTAGGCGGGCTTGGAATTGCTTGTTTGTGAGGGATACAGCTTCATCTATATGTAGTGCCGCGGAAGCTGGTACCCAGCTACAGAGACAGAATACTAATTACAAGCCTCATTTTCTACAAACACATCCACCACTGCTACAAAGGGGCTCCCAGTTGAATCCTCATGTAGCTCCTGGAGCACCCTCGATCTAAGGAAAAGATGCACAAATCTTTCCTGAGGCAGAGCTGCATAAAAGTCAGCCCCCATGCTTAAGCGGCATATGTGTTGGCGGCAATGTGGAACACGGCTCAGAATTACCTTGTTTGTATTCTGAATGAGTATAGAAACCCAGAGGCCTGAAAATACATCAAGGCATCCCTCAAAAACAACCATGTCTTTTTCCACCCAGAGCTTCATGCCGCTTCTCTTGAGTTAGATAAGCAGGGCACTCAAGTTGTCATAGCTGCTCTGTTCTGCTCTTGGCTCACAGGAAGGAGCAAGATGTCCTTGTGAAGTGTGTACCCGCTAAACTCAAATCCTGGACATCACACCTTGGTTTTATCATCGATTCCGACTCGTCTCTGAGCTCCCATATTGGTAAAAAAGGTAAACACTAGATTCTTTTGTATTTACTTTCCTCTTGTTTTTCAATCGTTACTAGTTGTTTTTGTACACATATTTCACCTCAGGCGATGTCTTGTAAACAAATCCAATGCATTTAGGGCATTAATGGGTGCCCTTCGTCAGGGAACAGACACTACAAAAATATGTATAAATAAAACATTAGAAACCTATTGCGTTTTTTCATATAAACAAAGTTGAGGAAAGTAAATACAAATTAATAAAAACATAAGAATGAACTAAATTCGTAAAACCAGTGTGGAAGTCTCTTTCTAGTAAAAAGACAAGAATGTGTGCCTAAAGGGATGAAGCTAGTGACCCACTAGCATCACATTTAATCTATGTATTCTTGACGTCGTGGGACTCTCGACGCCACCTTTGGAGCACCACCAAAACAATTAAATATCTCGACAACATAAGCGAAGTACAGCTGTGCATTTGCCTTAAAAACATTTGTCAGTGAAACACTAGATTCTGCCACCCTAGTCTCTTGCCACAATTAGTCTATATTCCTAAAGTTCAGGCAGGAAGTTCCCTGGTTCTGTAAGATCTCATCTATGCTGGCTGTCTGTACCCTCGCTGGTCCATGTTACCTCTTAGATTCCTGCAATGGTTTTAGAACCCTAATGGCTAATTCCTTTGGAAACAGGTAGTACAGACCCTTGTATGGTCTGTCGCGGCTAAGCATTGGGAACTAAAGACTGGTTAAAAGTCACAGGGCCCTATTCACAAGGGGCCTCAACACTCACGGTGGAAGCCCCACAGTCGTGGTGGGACCGCCGCAATGAGAAACTGCAACGCGGCGGTCCCTCTACTAGTGCGGGGGGCTCTTTGTGGATTGGGCCCACACACATCTGCACTTGATTTGAGTTAAGTTCTTATCTTACGGTCTGTAGATCGATCTCTTTGAGCGAAAAAAACCTTTTATTGGGATAATTTACCTCTGGAGAGGAGAGGAGGGCTATTTTTGAGAACCTGTTGGAAACCACGATCTCCTGTAGCAGATACATCCATTCCCTGTTCATTATGCTGATTGATGCCCAAGAAACAATTGATATCCTAATTGTTTGTTATAAAAACGTAAGAGTGCATAAGTATTATGTTGTAGGTTATGGAGAGTGAATCCACAATGCAGCTCAAATTACAAAAAGAAAAGATTAATAATACGCCATTTATACACAGTTACGACCCTGCATATCACCTAAAAGACTGAAAAATTAAACTAGCCTATAGGAGGCGATGTTAAATATTAAGGTATATTTTACTCTTTTGTGAATAGCTGCTGAGGAGATGTAAACACTCTTGCCAAATTGTAATTAAAATTCCCAACTACATCGAGGGAGGCGGTGGGCAGGTCTGTGGGTGCCACACCATAGAGGTCGGCTCAACATTGTTTTTGTTTCAAATAACCAACCCTCCAAAAAGCGGGGGCTTGTTTCTTTAAGACAAGTCAGCAATAGCTGTGATGTGCTAGGAGGTTTCGTCCCAGAGTGCAGAAGCCATACGTGTTAGCTGATGCTGACCAGTTTGTCTCGCTTGGGTATGCAGGTCATGGGCAAAAATAAAAAGCCCTAGGTAGGCGGTTCTTCCGACATGCTGAAACGATCAATCCAGTGGACTATAGACTGCTGCTAGTGGGTCGTGCCAACAGCAGAGCGCGTTTAAGAAATAAGGAAGTTCCCCAAACTCTAAATGGGGTAGAGTGAACTGCGAGAGTCTTGGAACAGCACATCCTTCCACCAGTTCTGCCAGAGTTCTCGTTTCCTCTTCCTTTCAGTTGCTCAGTTCCTGAATATCCTTATATTTATGGTCTAATGAAAACAAAAAGATATTTCAATAGATAGACTCAAGACAAACCTATGATAATAGCTTGAGAAGAATTTAGACCTCAAATCCTGATCAACAAAGACGAAAAGACCAGTCTTAAATATAGCTTAAAAAAAGAATAAAATGGAACTCTAAATGGGGAAAAAAGATGTGGTTGACTAGGCTCACCGTGCAACAGCGGCCTGTAATGCCTTTAGAATAAAATCGGATATCTCAGAAAAAACCTAATTAGGCAGAAGGAAGAGATCAGGTGCCAGTTACGCTGAGAAATACGTTAAGCTGTGTGACTGGTGACAGAGTCCTTTTGCGCTTACTACGCCAGGGTAGAGGAGTGGTGCCGCGGCTAAGGAGACTGACTCCGGAATCTGGGGATCACGGTTCGATCCCCGGCACCAGATTAGCTCAGCACCATGTGACTCTGGGCAATAGCTTGCTTAATCTTCCCGACAGCCCCCAGCGCCTAGAGACCCTTACGGGTGATTGTTCGCGCTTTATAAATGCGGATGATTATTATTATTATTATTATTATTATCAACTCATTATAAACCAGGAGAGATTTAGCAAATCTACTCGAAAGCTAAAAAGGGATAAGGATGTCAAAGCTGGTTCCCATCCAGAATGCAGACAGCATGGTTGCATAAGGTCTCCAGAGACTGCTTTTAACATTAGCTGGAGTTTACGCCTCCCCTACCCCCTCACGACGCATGCCTGGCCTAGTATCGAACAGCAAGGAAGAGCCAGGCGAGGAATGGAAATCAATCCGGCAACATCTCCAAATCCAAACGTTCAGCTCAATAAAAAATGAGCTTTTACATGAGTATAAGGTAAAGATGGTGTTTTATATTATACATTTTACAGCAGGTAGTTACTTATGGCGATAAAAGGGGCGATAACAGTTTGCACCAAGGTCCGAAAATATACACAGATAAGCCAAGGAACCAATCACCATGCACACCAGCAAAACAATCACAAATGTGCATCACAAGACAGCTAACAGCGTGAGGCAGAGATAGAAAAACAGATAGTTGAGTTCACACAGATTAGAACTGTGAGAGCCACTTGAGGCGCACCTAGACCCTCGAGCCAAGCAATGTGCCACGCAGCCTCTACCATCATGCGCTTAGAATTGGAGAAAAAAAAAGAATAAACTTTTGGGATGAAAAGTGAGAGAAAGAGGTAGCTATCTAGAGAGTGAATTGCATAATGCAAAACCAGAAATCCTGGGGCCAATCCTGGTTTCAACACTTGACCAAATTGTGTGATCCTTGGCAAATATTGTATTTTACTTTCTTTTTTAACAAACCCTCCTTTTTTTTCTTTGTTATGAGAGGACCGTCAAATACGTGAATTTAGTGTGTGAGCTGTATAAAAATAATCTGATGTATTAAGGTGAAATGCTTCTGCATGTTAAAAAAAAACTATTAATTTGAAAGAGATTATTCTATTTTCACAAGATGTTTGTTGCATAATTTAGATGGCAACTATTTTTACGGCTAGGCTCATATACGCGCTCTTAAAGCCCAGCCAGACCCTTGACTCAGCTGTGACTCTGCTCTCCCAGTTAATTTGTTCGGTCGCCCACCTCCAACACAGATACAAAGACACCAAGTGATTGAGGCACTGAAAGAACAGCAGCAAAAACAGACAGATGCACAAACCAATAGAACAACTCATACAGACAGGCATATATAGAAACAGTGGCAGCTGGCACTGATTGCGGGTGGCAGGGCAGGTAGAAACATGAAAGAAATAAAATAAGATGACCGCGGCTCTCCGCATCTGGCCGGAATGAAAGCACACAGGCTTCCCTTAATCCAATCACAAGACTGCTGTCAGCAGCGTCATGATTGGTTTGAGCGCTGCGGTTCGGCGCTCAGACAGGGACTATCAGCCTGTGCATGTTAAACAGCCTGGTGGAGAACATGATAAGTGCACCTGACTGTTTGGCTGGCCCAAGACCGGCCAAACCATCATGCGCACTTACAGAGTGCTCACCACTCCTCCCCCTGCTCTATGAGAAGAGCAGCTCAGCCCCGCTAAGCTGCCTCAGCAGGGAAAAATAAAATAACAGCGAGCTATTATCATTTCATTTTTTTTCACTGCAGAAACGCAGTGAGGCGATGTTCCTCCGCCTTAGCGGAGGTGCCGCCACCGTATAGAAATCGATGTACACACATGGAGTGGTAATAGGAGCAAAGACACCAGCTGCAGCGCACATTCACCTACATGAGGTAACACAACCTCAGGCCCCGAACACATACAAAAAGACATACTGATGAGGACATAAATGGACAGATATGGAGTGACGTACGTGGACAAATAGAGGTAAGGAGTGCCGGACACACATTGCCTCTTAAGTCTCATAGATGAAACCTATGTTTTCTCCAAGCTCAATGTTCATCATGTTATATTGTTGCATTTTAAACCCACCGTTTCACAGACCAACCAGTCAAACCCCCAGGCAGTAGCCCCTGGAACAGTTAGGGTGGACACAGACTGTTGATACATAGGCTCCGGAGGTGTGGAGACCCCCAATATTGGGTGCCTTCACACCAGTAGGAACCACTACCACCGCATTACGATTGCCTCCAAATGCTGATTCGTCATTACAATGCAGATCGACACAGGCCTGCTCTCACTAACAGAATGTTTGATGGTCTTAAAACAAGAACCTAGGTTTTTTATATCGCTTCATTCTGTACTTTTGCTGTCCATAAGCGCCATACATAACCAGCGTCACAAACACCCACTGTAATGGTCTTGGTGCGAGCGGCGTTTATATGAGATGAAGACGGGAACGGAGTCCTCCAGGGGACCCCCATCTGTCTTTAGGCAAAGTCCATCGAAAGTCCCCTCAACCAGCAATCGGGTGACACCACAAACCTAAGGGAGTAATTTACAGCTGGTGGTCAGGTGAACCTCCCGGAATAATGGTTGCAGGGCCGGACAAAGACCAGCAACCAGCCCTGGCAGGTTGCTTCTCCAACGGCCCATGTAACGGGAGGGGAGGGGGTTGTTACCGGCAAAGGACTGCTACCACTTTTCTTACAGAGGGCAGATTTTGCAGCGCTGCTAAAAAACCGGCACTCTGTAAGAAAAGAGGCCCCCTGCGGCCACAAAACCGGCCCCCACCCCTCCAGCCCACCGGGGAAATGCCCGGTGCCCACAAATGCCAGTCTGGCCCTGAATGGTTGAGCAGTCACAAGAAAAGGTTGCTCTACCTTTTTTTCCCAGTGGCGAAAGTGGAGGCGGTATTCAATATGGGACTTTTGCCTGCCTGAGGATTATACACCTGGAGTATTATTTCTGTGCACCTAAAAATGTTAATTATATCAGAGAAGTAACAGGTACAATTAGTGCCTTCCTTGTCCTGCACTTGGAGACCCTAAGTGAACACCCATCACTACCAGCAGGCGGTCTCTGGACCAGAGAAAGGAAAAGACCTCTGGCCCTATCCTGGCACCATCCTTCTTAGCAGACTTGGTGGATATTATCTAGATCTCAAGGCCATAACTTTAGTACACAGCTGTTTCTCAGAGATGTCAATGTAAGTATCATGGGATCCAGCCAGCAGTGTGCAGCTGCCCTTAAAGTGGTGGCCTCTTTCCTCACTCATTCTACCCATGAATACAACCGCATTACCTTTGAAGTTGATGTGCGCCAATCAACTAGGCACTCATGCGCTACTTAAACAGTGGTTTGGGTCAATGAAACCCAACAGTCAGTACTGTCACTGAAGTTCTGGCATTTATAACAACAGCGGAGTAGAAAACCATTCAAGATGGCAGACAACATCACATTTAACCTTCCCCTAAATCATAACCTGTAGTTCTACTCTTGTGCCTTGATTCATAGTTTAACACAGTCTGTTGTAATATGGGTAGATATGGGAATTGTTTCTTGCTAAATCCTCAGTATTCTTAACTCTACTGTGCCAAGTTTAACACAATATGCTAGGAAATGTACAATCCGTTCATATCCCTGGCCTAGTGTGCTATTAATGGATGACCAGCTTGCATTCAGCACCATGGACAGCAAATTGATCCTCAGCCATGGGAAGTTCTCAATTGTATGTAATCTACCATCTCCCAATCAGGCCTCCTTGCTAGGGCACTGCCACCAATGGTAGATATGACTAGAAGCATGGAGTTACAGTATGTCGTGGCCATTCGGTGTGCCAGATCCCTGAATTTTCTTGGCAACAAAAAATAAAATAATTCCATGTCAGTGAAAGGGATAACAATTCGATTAATGGCATCTATGGGAATCAATTCTCATCATGTGCTCCTTAATTCAGGCTAGGAATTAATGGGTGAGTGTGTATATTTAATATCCCGCTCTAGGCTCTTAAAATATGCAAGGCACTTCTTGTACTCCAACTTAGTACTTTTATGTCACAAAAGACGATGTGGAAAACAAAACAAGCGTAAGAGCTACTTACACTCTGAAATCGGCGTTGTTTTCCATTGGTTTCAGTAAAACCGACAAATACTACACACATATACCATCTACCGTAACTCCTCCAAAAACAGAACTGTTGCCATGTGGTGAAATAAGGATGAAGGGCCTCATTTAGGGCCATATGTATCATAGTTCCGTGTTGCGATTTCTAAATAGCGATTTTTAAGGAATCGCTATTTAGAAATCGCATTTTTTTGCGATTCCTTAATCTTCCTTATTTGCGAATTCACAACTTGCGAATTCGCAAATAAGGAATTATTTCCCATTCATTCCTATGGGCTAGGAGGCCCATAGGAATGATTGTGAAATGCATTTCATTTTGCGATTCTTAATTTGCTAATCGCAAAATGAGGTTGATTTCAAGGGTGCAGGGGTGTCTCAAGGACACCCTGCTGCACCCCTGAAATCAGCATGTGTGTGCATATGGCCCACATACATGCCTTATGGGCATGTATGTGCGTCACATGCCACATTCAAAAATGCCAATTGGTGTATTTTGAAAAGACATCGTAATTTACCACCAACTGAAAGTTGGTGGTAAATTGAGATTTCTTAAGCTAAATTCGCTACAGTAAAATGCTTTATACATAGCATTTAAGGAATCACAAAATTTCGATTCCTTAAATGCTATAGCAAAATAAGGAATCACAAGTATTTGCGATTCCTTAAGATGCGATTTTTTGATACATATCAATTAATGCAAAACAGCCTTTTGAGATTCGCAAAGGCCGAAATTCGGCGAATTTCGGCCTTTGCGAATCAAAAAAGGCTTGATACATATGGCCCTTAGAGTTCGGTGGACTGGTTACTCCATACAGCATAAAATGCACTTGTAATATGGTGGACGGAACTCTGGTCATGTCTGTGATGAAGCAAAGGGTCCAGCAAACTCTAAATAAGGCCCGAAGTTCCAACCTTACCTAAATAGAGTAAGGCATTACTCCCAGGCTGCTTTCTTCTACCAAAACAAGACAGGGCTTATTTACCAAATTGATTATTCCTTCACAAATTCCTGGGTCTGATGCTTCTCAGTCAGAGTTTGATACATTCCACTACACACCTGCATGGATGAAATTGACCACCTATTTTCTCACAGCCTCTATGCGAAGGCCAGTATGGCGACCCGATGAAACATGTGGGAAAGTGTTAGGAAAGCTGAAGGAACACCAATCTCGGTATGAGGTTATGAGGCATTATGACCCTCCACCCTAAGCAAATCACCTGGTTACATAACAAGCTAAATATATAATATAATATGCCTGGCTAAAAAATAAGAGAAAACTACAGTGCCTCTGACAATTACCCCGGGAACAACCCTAGGTGATGGGTGGCTATGGCCACAACTACAGTCCCCAGTATGTTGGAAATTTTCTTCCAGAATTCAGTCTGAAAAAAAGGACACTTGAGTGCCTTGCTCCTTCTAAAGATTGTATGTACGGCTTTACCACTGGAGCCGACTGTTAAAGCAATTTTTTCCACTGCATATAGCTATATTTATGAAGTGTTGCATCCCCCTTGACCGGTCAAGCATTTCACGTTATTCAACAATCTAACTTTTTTTAGCGTACCAGATACCACAGCAAGTCACAGACGCTCAGGAAGAGACCCGATTTGCCCGGGAGTGCCACCACCCACAGCACACTAAAACTCACACATACGACACAGACAGGAAGATATGAATGTTTTTAAATGCCGATATTCACACACTCACATGAATACAGGTATAGAGGTGGGCATGCATCCTCCAGCAACAAGGGATGCACTTACCTGCCTGCTCCTGCTCTGTTGCTCTCTTGGATTGATCCTGAAGTCAATGTACACTTGCAATGATCCATTTAAACAGAATTAAATTATTGCCTACTTTGAAGACAGCCTGGTCACCTAGTAAATAAATTCAGCCGCACTGGTTATGCATTTCTTTGTCTGCAAAAATTATTTTCTGATGGATCCCATTACCAATTAGCTTTGAGGTTATTCTACAAATTTGCTTTATTCAAAGGTATCAATATCATCTCACACAATACAGGCAGGATTACAAGATCACTAGTTCGGCTACACCTCACTATCACACACACTCAATTTCCACTATCCTCTGGCACACCCTAGTCGGCAGAAAACAACTGTGCAAGAGGCGCTTCTAATACCTTTGATATTGTTAAGAATTGATGCCAAGTGGCAGACATTCATGTGCCCAATAATTGGGACTCCTTATTTAGGGGACTTTAGGGATTTGCTAACATACCAAAATACACATACCACATCTGTGGAGAACTATCGTACACTTTAAGGAACAAGCAGAGTGGGTGAGAAAAGGCTCGTATCATGCAGTATCTTGACCAAAGCTCTCAAATCAGAAATAGATCACGGAGATACTCGTTCAAAGTCGAACACGGATACCGTGCAGTAATATCCCCAGTGGTGAATCAGCTACTGCACCTTGCGGTTTATTCCAGGGGCTTATTGCCACATTCCGCCGAGTTACAGAATTCAGAATGAGGGCTAACAAGCAGAATTTGGGTTATCACGCTGAATCTCCACAGATTTCCACCCTTACGGACCTCTTCACACCTGGAGGAATTTTAGTGGCAAAACTATTTAGTGGTCCAGTAATTTCACACTATTTATAATCCAAACTGAAAACAAACACCTTTGGGCCGCTTTTTCATTTGATCATTAGTTCAGAATGGGGACCTTCGCGTTTAGCCGCCACATTTAAGAAGCATTTGATCAACCTATAATTCAGGTTATACACTGCATACTGCCTACTGTGGTTCCTCTATATTACATGTGCTTCAAAACATGTTTTTCACCTGCCCATTATTGAATAAAACATCCAGTATTGTAAAGCATCACTAAATACCGGACTTCTGACATATTAAAAACATTCAAAATAATTAGAATGCATGCTCTTATTTTGAAAAGTATACCTTTTTATCCTCAGATGGATATTGGACCCACTGGAATTCGAATCAATGATCTTCGGGTTGCACATACACTTCTGCAATGAATTAATTGATCCCAGGTTAACCTGGCGTTCCTTTTAACATTCTATGAGCACACACACATGGAAAAAAAAAGAGCTGGTAGTCTTTAGTTCAGCCTTTCTGATGTGGCGAGCACCAGTGAACCCTCAATCCAAAAACTTCTCTTGTCTTCCAGGCATAATGGACAGAGTGAATTCGATCTTCCACTCTAGTCGTCTTGAGAGTTCAGCAAGAGTTGGCATTAAAAATGTATGTTCTCAGATGCATTCCCACTGGAACATCATTAGATACATTGGAGAGCTGAAAGCTAGCCTGCAGGTGAAATCCAGCAGTTTATGAAACATTTTTTCTATGCTGCACACATGGTTTAAGAACTTTGAAAGCATGATGAAAGCAGTATACGCACCATTTCACTCGAAGCCCTTTTAACTGAGACATGGAAGTGCAGAGGGGTAGAAGATTTGTTCATCTTAGGCTGGTTCTCAAATATTCCTAATATGCACATTATCACTCAAGCAGCAGGTCCACAATTTTAGTGACAGAACTACCATTTGAGCCCTAAGATGTCCAACTGAATGCATCCAGTTCAGTGGATCCTACATCTATTGCTCTCCACCCAACAGGTGGCTCTAATCCTGGCCACATCCCTGAAAGATCTATCCCTGGGTCTTCAGAGTAAATTCTCCCACTGCAGAGCATGTGTGATAACTGGGCGAACATCCTCATTGGACCAATTTAAATCCTCCATCACTTCTGCCTTTAACGCTCTGATCCCGCCCCCCATCAAATAAAACCCCTACATGTAGTCCCTGATTAGGGCTTTTCTACCTAAGACTCAACATTGCTCCACCTCCTAAAAGAAACTGATAATGCGATCAACACATTCCAAAGATTAGCTGTAAAGGTCCTTCTAGGGAAGGGGATAAAGCACAGTTCGCTTGACCCAGTCCAGCATCCCTAACAATCCGCAACAATAAGCATTCTAGAATGATGCTTTGTAGGATGACGTCTGCTAGGGTTTGCGATCTAATAGTGCGACATTCACCAAGTGGCCCATCTAGTCTGACAGCGGTGGAATGTTTGCTTCAGAGTCTGAAACTTATAAGTGACTACTAGGGATATTGACATTACAATGTGTGCAGCATTGTGACCTTGCTGGACACACACATCATCAGAGGCACTCATTTTGAGATCAGCGCTTTAAATGGGCCATAAAGCAGTATGAGTGATTCAGTGGAGTAACACAAATCAGGTGCCCCCCTCAGCAGATTGTGGGGAGCGCCCTCCAAGAGTCCCATAGCTTCAAATACTCATAGCTATTAAGTTACATTTTGGCTCCTTCTGAAGAGTGGGGCCTCCGCTGACCACAGAGGCTGAAGGGCTTGTGTTACACCCCTGGAGCGCTTTACAAAAGATGTACCTTTACATGAATGAACATACAATCTAATCCCATTAAAAACCTACACACAAAGCAACCTTCTGCAGCTCTTCAGATTTACAAAATCAAGGCACAGGTAGACACTTTGGATGTGCATTGGCCCAGAGAAGACCAATTACTTTCCCCGGTGAGACTATACACACGCATAGAAGGGGACTATGCCTGGAGTATGTGTAGATTAAAGCCTAGAAACAACGTGTGCTGTACAAGTGATTGCAACCTAACTGATTCTGTGGTTGACTCTCTCCACTAGAAGCTGAAACATACATATGTATGTAGCATTTCGCAGGGCCTTGAGCAGCTTTGGGTGCAAGCCGTCATAACGTATAGACACACACATTGGCAATAATTCCATCTTTGTACTTCCATTGAGCACTTAACTGCAACATACTATGGAGTAATGATGAACTATAGAAGGAATAAGAAGTGTAAAGGCGTACATGTGATTAACACAACATACTTGCAGCTGTGCATGTGTTCTGTTGAACTGGGAATTGCAGGAGTCTAGTCTCAATATGGAGATACTGATGGGTCTGTAGATGTTATTTTTCTCTTGCACAAAATGCATTAAACTTTAATAAAAAAAACTGTGACATACAAAAGTTATTCCAAGGTCTGTGATTTGGGAGGAAAAAAAACCTTTAGACGTGGCAGATTTTGTGAGACTGCATAACTGTACACAGCAGGCACACACACCACACCCCTCTCCACACTCCCTGCCCCCGTCTGCTTCCCAGAAAATTTGGTAGCCAAAAATGTATAAACTCACATGGGAGTTGGCCAGACATTGCAAGAGTAAGCTCTTGCTGCTTTAGATAGATGCACACTTGAGTTAAGCAGCCGTAGGAGGAATGAGCGCTGCTGGGAAATGACCATAGCAGCTCTTTAGTTCATTTGCTTGCTGCTCTGGAAGCGCAGGCTCATCCTGTGAGCTCCCAACAGCACACATGCTCCCACAACATGCTAAGTGCAATGGCCTTGAAAGCTCCACAGAGATGTAGCTACAAACGAGCGGAGTTTGCATTTTGACAAAAGAGAGAGACTTATAAAATGTTTATTTGGTTTTCGGAGACTGTGCTTGTGCCTGCAACACCTTGACAACGATCTTCTGCTCTTCAATTAACCCCTTAGCTGCGGCGGCTATTCCGCCGTAGCGCTAAGGGGCGGGGGCCGCGCGGCGTGCCCATGCTGGTGACGGAACCGCTCCATCACCAGCGTCGTTTGTGCTATGCTCATGACGGAGCGGTTCCGTCATGGCCCCGCCCGCTCAATGGAACGCCCAGCGCAGGCGCGCCGAGTGGGCCGTGACGGAACCGCTCCGTCATCAGCACAGCGCTACTGCGGCTGATGACGGAGCGGTTCGGTCACCAGCAGGGGAGGGGTTAAGAAAGCACGTTTGATCCTGTCGTGTACACATTTTGCACACATGGAACCGCCATAGGCTCTGCTGACATGCTTCTTAGTTTTAGACAGTCGCATTAGCACTTTAGGTCGAACAGCACGGATACCACGGAGTCTTCCTGGGCAGATACCACATGCTGACTTTGGGGCTTTGCCAACCTTCTTGGTGTACAGATAGACAATCCTGTTACCTGGAGTTCGAGATAGTCTGGTTTTGTTTGAGGAGGTGTTGTAGGACAGCCTACGGCGCTATGTGAAACGTTGAACCATTTTTCAACCTGCAGCAGCCGTAGCCCGAAGAGAGAGACTTATGCGGGACACAATTATACACAGAACTGTCACTTCTGTAGGTTAGCAAGAGACCTCCCCCAGTATGCGGACTGATCAAAGCCAGTCTTTACATCCATTGACAGCTTCATCTACAAGAATAGATAGTTTGAGGGCTTTCGCAGCCTTCCAGAATTTAAAGGGCAGTATTGGGATACGCTCAAGACTGTAGGGGAACCCACAGAATCCTACACCTTCAGGAACCCCTACCTCAGGTCTGCAATAGCACAAGTCGAGTGGAGTAACACGCGGGAAAAAGGGGAAGCGAGGAAAAAGACACCAGACGCAGCAACCTCTTTGGTTTCGGTCTCAGGCCAATAGGCACATTACTTTGTCTCTTGTGCTCCTGCTGAAGACACGCAACAGAGACTCAATAGGCAAACATAGTTAATGGCATAGAGCAGCCTTTGCACTTGTGAATCCATTAACAAGACTCATGAAGCATGGGAATGCTACAAACATCCAGGAAGAGTGGAGAGCCAAGAAGGCGATGAGCTGCAGAAGTAAAAAGTAAAAACTCTTATTTCGCAAAAAGAGAAGCCAAGGGGAACTGGAACAAGGTTGTAAATAAAGGTGCAGAAATGGGAGCAAAGTACAGACACGTCACAACAACTTACAGACAGTGCCAGCCACCGATTAAATGTAATGATTCCTACTTCTACTGTCTAGGTGTTTTAACCTGCAAGTGACTACCCACAAATAAGGAAGTATAATGCAAGGTCTGATTTTCTGTCAATCAAGCTATGGACACACCCCCAGGCACCATCCATTGGTGTTCCAAAGATTTCACAACCAATAATTGCTTGGCACGCTTGAATCCAGAGGAAGCTTGCGCCCAAATACAATGTAACATCTGATGGGATTATGGCTCTTGGCTCGCATGCCTGAGAGGACGGTCTACTGGTCCTAATTCAATGCTGCTGAAGGTTAGAGGTTATCAATGAACCCTGGGTCTTGTGACACGTATGAAGTTAAGCTAAAAGAGCAATTCTACCTTGGGGTCCGGCTGCTCAGAATAGTTTTTGCAGGGTTTAAAACTATAAGACATTTTTTGAGCTACACTGTCTCGGCCATAATAACCCCACAGTTAAGATTGAATTCTAACATTGCTGTCCTTTCTCTGGAAAAAAACTCTTATTTCTGTTATCAGTTGTTCATTACTCATCACATGATACAGATTGGGGGAACAGCTATAAAGCCACAATCCCACTGGATAAAAAAACCTGGATGTTCTACTTGCCTACACTAGTCTAGCAGCAAAGACTATTTGCAAGAGCAATCTTCAATTTGCTCTGTTTAAATCCACTAGCTGAGGAGGCCTCATGTCCAACAAGAAATCCCATATAAGTAATATGTCCTAGAACTCCCATCCAGTATAGCTGCATTCTGTAGTCTTCCCAATAGATGTGTGTAAAGTAGCATAGCCAATTAGAACATCTCAAGTATGTCTCTGGTGAGGAGGGAAACCGTTTTGTAGGCACTTCGGGATCAGATATTAATAATACAATACTTTGAAGGCTGATTCCTTGTACGGAATGCTTCTGAAGACGCATGGGATTTCCTTCCATAGCTCAGACAATACCTTCTGTCCAATGATACCTGGTTTAAGGAAAACGGCCGGTCTCCTTTGATAGCCCCATTCTATTACCAGGGGACTACTGTGAAGAATTTTGCTGATGTCCGAGATTTACCACTGGGTACCACTATATTGTCTAATACAGGATTCGTACTTTGTCAAGTGTCTACAAACCCCAGTGATATATCTGCAGATATTGTAGTCTTGCTACAGCGGGACTCCAAAAATATATTTTAAATCAACATGGCTATTTCCCGAATCCTCAGAACACACATTCATTCAACAGTGGGGCCCATTACACTGCACACTTACTCTGTTCATTTAATTCGGCTTCACAGATCTGGCCAACGAACCAGGAGTCCTACTATAAACTTGTCGGAGTGTCTAAACCTATTAAACTATTTTATTTACACCTGCAATGTAAAGCAATTTACCATGGCTTCATTTTAAAGACCATTTTATTTAGACACACCACCATAATGGCATGGATCTGCTAGAATGAAAACCAGGCGTAGGAAAAACCAAAGACCAGCTTTTACTTCTCCATTTATCTAATTTTTATTCAAAGCAAACTTTTAGTATGTCCGACATTAAGGTGTTTATTTATTTCTTTATTCAATAAGAATCTTTTAACTTTATTTCAAAATGATCATTTATTTTAAAGCTCAGAAATAAACATTTATTAAAAAGTTCAGTAAAGTTTAGCAAAGGACAGATAGTTCCAAATTCACTCTCTCCTAACATCCCTAGCTAACACCCTCATCGTATCCTAACAGTCCTGCAAGGAAAAATAAACAGTCAGTAAGTAAAGTCTTACATCCAGGTATCGATCTTCAGTCCGGCAGCATCTCCAGAGGAAATTGAAAGAGCGACCCCTTCTAAGTAAAATCAGGGGTTTTTATACACTATTTCCTAACTTAATCTATCTAAAAAGTAACTAACATCACCAATTCGAGTTCTGATTGGACAAATTTGGGGTAGATGAGCACTTCCTCATCATTACAGTATGTTTTTCACGATGAATCAGCAGAAAAATAAAGGGGCTTTGTTTAAGACAGTTTGTGGCCTAGGCGCTTCCCTCACTTGAAACATAGGGAAAAGTTCTCAGGCTCTGAGCATTACATCGTCCATGCTTGGCACCCAACCTAGGTTCCGGGGCAAGGCGTCCTTGAACCTCCCATCCAAGCACAGTTAGCTCACTCGCACTTGGCAGGCTTGGGATGCACATGCGCAGACCAATACTCGCTCGCAGTGAATCAGAGTGGCCATTTTTTGTATAGGCCTCACGAGCCACATTAAAGAACTATCATATAAACAAACACAAATTCATGTTAATTGTGGTAATGAAACCATTCTAATATTTCCCTATTAGTTGTTACCTAGCAAATTAGCCACATAAATGCACTTTATACTTACATATCCAACAACTTTTTGGCACAAAACGTGTACAATAAGCACATTTAAATTGCGTTTGTTTATAATTAAGCTGTGCATTAGTTCACATCACAATAATAACACATATTAGCTAATTTTATTGCATCATGCAAGCAAGATTAGTATTCCCATATGTTCGTGTATGCATATCACTCTAAGGTTGGTTATTCAAGCCCATCACACCATTAGTGAATGTTAATGTTACGGAACATTGATTTTGAGAGGGGTATACAAAATTTTGCTTTTACCACCTCGCTCCATCAGTCTCTTCTGCTCCATTATATTAAATTCATCTTTGCATTCTTCAAAGTACTTAAACTACTCTTGCGCGCTGCCAATATTCAAGTGTTTCCTCTAGCAATGCAGGGGAGAACTGTGGGTTACAACAAAAAAAAAATCAAACAGAGAAAAACACTAAACCAAGCTTATTGGGAAGTACCGAAAATCTGGAATAGTCCTAATCAGCTAAAGAAGGTCCCATCCTTTATCATTCGGTCACCTGTAAAGCGCTGTTGTCAAAATGATGCTATTGGCGTTATGTATTAAACCCTATCTAAATAAATACATATATAAACAGATACTGTAGACTGGCGGCTGAGAGGGGGAAACAATTTCAGATGACCTTGGCAGCCACAGTGCCCCAGGCCTCCAAAACCTTTCTCACTAGAACTGGGTATGAATCTTTTGGCATCTCTCTTTTCCAGCTAGGTTTAGTCCCACAGTGACCTACCAAACCAGCCCTGGTCGACCAGTGGCTATCCCTTTCCTGATTTTTTGAATATTCACTCCATAATCACCACATACATTTGGCAGTACTTCAAATGTTAACCCAGGCTAGACCGCCCAAAACAATTTTCCTGTTTATTCTTGACTCCAACTCCAATACCTCAGGACTCCATATAGTTACTGACTGCATTTAAGACAGGAACGATAACCACTGAAGAAATTAATCTCAGGAAATGGTTCCAGCCTCACCAGCATATCAACTAGAAAAGGCCAATGTAAGAAACGGGGGTTACCCAAATCTCCAAGGGGGTAGCATGGCATCAAGCGGGCAGGCCAAACTTCGAGGACATGTGAGGCATTCACGCAGTACCCACAGTCAACACACCAGGCACACCACAAAAGAGGCAGGACACCAGTTTGAGTTGGAAAAAGATACGTAGTTTAGTAGGGTTTCCAACCTGCAAGGCAAAAGAATGCAAAACAGTAGTGTCACACAGGACGCCAAATGGCGCCAGAGCCAAGTGAATAAAGGGGGGAAATTATTTACATAGGAAGTAGTCCATGCTGAAAGAGAAAAAGGATGGAATCAAAATGTCATTAGATCTGGGGCCAATCTGGCGGGGCCAACTCAGACTCTCATCCTATAGGGAAGGCTGTAATTGCAAAAGTTCTACATTAGCATAGTTAACCATCATGCACATTAACACCAACCCAACCCCTGTTAGGGAAAGAAAACATTAGGGCATCACGGTAAATCCCAACAAACAGGAACACCTGTCATAAATAATCAGTGGGATATAACCAGGGGCCTGGAATGACACATCAGGCCAACCTATAAACCAACATTAGGTAGAACACCCAGTGCTAACATCAGGTAGGGGCCCTACTTCTGGACCAGGAACACCTGTAAGAAAACAGCAAGGCTTCCTCTACCATAAACTAGGGGTATCAAACATCAGGCAGAACGTTGGCATCACTATAAGCATAAGACATCAGGGTGTACACAACAGCCAACTCTCTTCATGAACATTAGGCATACACATTATAGAGCAATGGCAGGCATTAAACCATGAGCATGAGCCTAATCCTCCCCACTGGTGCATCATCTAATGAAGGCTCCCTAGGCACCTGTTCCCTCCCGGCTCACTCAAGCCAACCTATATGGGGGCATGCCCTTAGGCCATAAACACACTGACACACTGGGCGCGAAATTCAGTGAAAGCACTGCCTTGCCACACTAACACAAATCCCAGGGCCTACACTAGCTGGCATTCACCTGGACACCCCAGGCAGGGATTAACTAATGTCGTGGCCCAGTTCAGAGGCCTGGCAATCCCGCTGGTACTTCTCACGGGGGGGGCTCTGGTGTAATTAGGGCCCACGAGCTCCATTACAATGTCTCCCGGGGGGGGGGGGGGGGGGGGGGGGAGCACCGACCCTGTGCCCCGTTGCCCTCTCCACTCCCCACACAGTTTAATTAAAGCCCCACTCACCGGGCTACTCCGGGGGTCCTCTTCCCCTGCAAGGCTCTTTTCCATGGAGGGGGCAGGCACCGGCAATGTGCCTCGATGTCCCCTCCTCTCTCCAGCCTGACTGCAACACTTCTCCCAGGCGGAGGCACTCTAGTTCCACCTCTGCAGGTGCCGACTGACGGGGCTTGCGACCTCTGTCTGGGCCCTCTCCCTGCTTCTCTCCCGGGCCCCTTCTCTCGCACGGGGACCCAAGACTACACTGTGCCGGTGTGCGGGACTCTCCTCACTGGCTGGGAGCCCCGCAGGAATACAGACTTCCTCTGGCCGGCTCCTGTACGTGATGGCAGGGCTCCTCCACCACACGGAGCCCTGCAGGCGACTCGCTGCTCTCGTGGTGCCCTGGCCAGCGGGGCGGTCTTGCAGCAGGCTTCTCGACCGAGCGGGGCTCCCTCCTCCGCTCTCAGGCCTCTTCCTGCTGCCCGGCTTTGTTTGGGGAGGCGGGGCTGGCACCAACAGTGTGCCCCGGCCCCGCCTATCCTCCCGGCCCCACACTCAGGGCACCGACCGGCAGGGTAGGCTCCTGCTCCGGTCCCTTTCAATCGGGGCTCCCCTCAAGCGATCACGGGGCCCCGCAACGACTCTTCACCCGGGTCCCCCCCTCCTACCTCACGGGGACCCGGGGCTTCTTCTCCACTCACGGCCTTCCCAGCCGACAACCAATCCGTGCGCGGCGTTGGCGGGGGCGGGCCGATGACGAGGCCTGGCGCCCCCGTCACATGACACGGGCCGGGACGGCTTCAGGGCCTAGTGCGGCCCTCTCTCATCTTCGGCGGCCCCCGCCTGGCATCGGGGGCTGCCACAACGTTGCACACCCCAGCAGGGGGGGCAGGGGTCTCCTCAAGGCAGCGCCGGGCCGCGGCGGTGATTTTCGGCGCTGCCACACAGCGCGAAGACAGGACAAGGGGTAGGCTCCCTTTCTTGTGATAAAGTCCCCTCACAGTCTTCTCAACACCCGGGCTGCGACGGTGATCTCCGGCTGTGATAAGGGGTTGTCATATGGATACTTCGTTACATATATTGCGTTAAGTTAGCATGAGTGTATTACATGTTTAAACAGCCATTTTTCCTTTGGCTTCAGTTTTGCACACGACACCTACTTGTTGTTGTCGCTTTCACCCTAGAAGCGGTGATGTGATTTATTTGAGAATAATATGTTATTACTATGCTATCAGCTTTGCCTGGTACACTTGGTACAACTGTCTGCACACTGAGAGCTGCACACTCTAAGAATAACCTAACACAAGGTTGCTGGGAGGCCTGATCCTCGCACCACATTAGACATAACACAAATAATGTTGATGCCAACATTTTGGGCTCTACGCGGGTTTAAGATAGAGTTACAGGGAATGAACGTAGACACTTGGTGCTGCGCATGAAGAGAGCTGGTAGCTGTTGATGTGATCTACTCCTACTGACATTTAGAGGTATGGGTCCGCCCTGCTAAAACCCGAATGAGACCTTCTTAGATATAATATAATATGCTAAATAGGGTGCGCAAAATATAGGTGATATAGATTTCTATAGATTTTGCATTGTAACATGCTATCACCTTTTGCTTACTATGTATTAGTGACTATGCTGCTAACTCTGGTTTTTATAATATGCATTTTGGTATTATACAAGATACTGCGTTTGAGAACCTTGCATTGAATAATAAATATTTCAAACTTGCACGTGTGTTCTTTGACTCTCAGTTTTGGTTTGAAATGATTATATAACGAAAGAGTGTTCATGTGTTCCACGATTCCTGAGGTATTCTAAAGATCATGTTCTGGTTTGTCTAAGACATGGATCATTTCATAATGATCCATGAGACACTGTAGCTAGCTAGGTAAGGGGATTTCTGATACTGAGATGAGTTTTGGATCATCCTAACTCACTGAGGTTCTAGATCTCTAAGCACAGTTCTGTGGGAGAACGGAAACCCTGCTACCGGGTAGGCTCCCTTTTATTATTTAATTATATGGCAGACAGCGCGCTGACACGAGGGTAGGCTCCTCCAGCGTGATTCTCCTCAGGAGAATGGCGCTATTCACAGCGCACTGCTCCTCTCTCTGCCCACACCACTTCCAGGGCCAGCAGCATTCCGGGGGCCACACCAGCCCTAGCGCTTCTTTCCCCACAGCGCTTGGTAGGCAGTCCAGGGGCAGATTAGGAGACAGTTCCTTGAGGGCACAATCCTCCCTGGGCAGCCCCTCCCCGTCCAGCGCTTCCACAGGGGCACAGCTTCACCAGAGGGAGTAGACAGTCCTATTTCTCACCTCCTGGGCGCTTCTTCATCGCAACGCTGGTGGAATTCCCGGTTCCCACAGTGTCAGGGACCTGGGTAGGGGCCCTCCCTTGTCAGGGGCCCATGGGGACAGCAGAGGGGTGGTTTATAGGGGTGCAGGGCCCAGCTCACAAGTCCATGTGGCGGTAGCACCTCACAGCAAGTCCCCTCTCTTCTTTGTCCCAGCGCTGACTGACTTTCTGGTGGCACTTCTCCCTATTTATACCCTCCTCCCAGGCAGTGCCAGGACCTTCCGGAATGTTGGCAAATCTGACCTAAACTGGTTCTAGGGGAGGGGGTGAGCACCCTGGGTGCCAGGCTTCCCTCCAAAAGCTAGGGGTTGCTGGGTATTAATGACTAGACCGCCAACCTGACGCAGTCAGGTGGCACTACCCAGGGCCATGGCATCCATTTTAAGAACACAGTACATTTTAGTTAGGTACATTTTTAAAATGGGGATTGTTTTCTGCACACCATTTAATAACATTTAATCTCACAACAGGCCAACTCTTACCACACATGGTCCATACATACTTAATACCATGGGGGAGTCATTCAAATTAGGGGGGCAAAAAGCGAAAAACTTTGGGGGAAAAAGGCCAAGTCCAACAGCCAACATTGCACGCCCCCCAATATTTTGGGCTGAAACGCCAGCCAGTTGGCTGCACATCAGCCCTCAAGTTTGTTTTTTTGTAAAATACAGTCCTACAACATTTTAGTTGTGTAGCTTTTCACTGTGATGATATAGATTTCTCTTGTCCACATAGGACTAACGGAATGCAAAGAGACATATTTGTACACATCTGCATCAAATTTGATCCCCTTGATGTTTGGATGCGTCTGGATCACTAGCCAGTGATTCTACTAACAATCCAAATTACAAGAGGGTCAAGCGGCTGTCACAATACTGGAAAGAAACAGAGCATTTGTGTTTATAGATTATTCTTTCCTTAACCTGGTAAATGAACAATGTGCTTAAGATTTCACAAAGATGTTGATTCCATTTTTGGGCCATCCTCTGTGCTTTAATGATGCCAATGTGTAGTCTGTCCCTTTTTTCAGAATGCATTGAAATGCTCCATCAAACATGCGTGTGTATCATTTCCGTCTGTTTATTCTTTGAGACTGCACACTCCGATATTACTTCTTCTATTTTTATTTTCTAGGTCTTACCATTTGTCAAGAAGCAGTCTCATCTGCTCCCCATGTGCACAACAGCCATGTGCACACACTGATATTCTGCATTTTTCAATTAAGTTGTCCTTCTGCAGCCTTCAGGTGCTGATTAACTGTATATCAGATTATTGATTGTATATCAGATTTTAGTTTATTTTTTTTTCTTTGCTCATGTCCCTTCTGAGAGCACCTAGGTAATCAGTGGGGGTTTTTTTGTTCCACTTCAGACAGTCGTCCTTTATCAAGGTTTGAATAGTTTTAGCTACTTTGCTGCTCATTGCATCTTTGTGCCACTGGTTTTGCAGAGATCTAAAAACGCTCGGTCTGTTGAGGTTTCTTAAATGAATGCGACATTCATGGGGCACTCTGAAAGTCATATTTTCTGGTAGTTTAAATGCCATGGGTCCCCACTCTTGATGGTCCAAGGTCTGCTGCACAGAGCTTGCTTGAATGTGCCAGATGTTCTGCCCCGGTGGTTAGTACAAAACACTCTTTCCAACTTGGCCAATTCATTTGACACCTTCATGGGCACAGGCTTATTGGATATCCATGGCTTATGCAGATTTGTTTGTAGGGGGGCAACTTCAATAACAGGAGAGCAACCAAAAGCGGATTTGTCACTCTTGTTGTCATTGACTGACAAAGGAATTAATATGGGGAGTTATGTCAACGATAGGACAAAGCCAGTACCACCAAATCTTGCTAGCGCAGTCAGACCCTTGTCTTGCCAGCTGAGGTAATGACCACCTCTACAGTTCAATAGCTTGGTTGGGATTTCCACCCACAAGCACCACCATATTTGGCACAGGGGACACAATCTCCACAAGTTCACCTTCACATGATTGTAAATGCAGGCGGCTTTTACAATCATGTGAAGATGAACTTGTGGAGAACCTGCCTCCAAAGCTTCCATCTAAGTTTCCTTCCTTCGCATGATGCCGGATACGAGCTGCCGCCACGACAAAGTTCTTTAGTTCTTGTATCACAACTCTTGTTGCTGTTTTCATACACACCAAATACCCACGGGTGCCCCTGCCCCCAGGCCCGACAGGTTACAGCATGGACTTCTTACATCTGTTGCCACTTCAAGAGAAGACAAGAAGGGACGCTGGAGGTGACAGGTCGGCTGTGAGGTGCCACAGCAGGCTGCCTCCCTAACAACCCCATTAGCTTGAACTCCCTAGCACTGACATCTTAACATAATAAGCGTCTAACATGTTGCTTCCAAACTCAATTAAATGACAGCATGGAAAAGACTTGTTTGTGAACCATCTATGAATCCGAACATTTGTAAAGCACACCACTCACCCGTGAGGGTCTCAAGGCGCTGGGGGGGAGGGTTGGGAGGGAGGGATGCTACTGTTTGAATAGCCAGGTCTTTATTAGTCTTCTGAAGGCTAGCAGGTCCTTGGTCTGCCGTAGGAGGATGGGGAGGGTGTTCCAGGTCTTGGTGGCGAGGTGGGAGAACGATCTGCCACCGGAGGTCGTTCTTCGGATGCGGGGGACGGTGGTGAGGGCGAGGTTGGCGGAGCGGTGCTGGAGTTTGGGGGTGTAGAAGGTGAGTCGTCTGTTGAGGTATGCTGGCCTGGTGTTGTGCCTTGTGTGTGTGGGTGAGGAGCTTGAAGGTGATCCTCTTGTCGACGGGGAGCCAGTGCAGGTCTCTCAGGTGGGATGTGATGTGGCGCGGGTGTCGAGGATCAGGCGTGCAGAGGTGTTCTGAATACGTTGTAGTTGTTCAGGAGTTTGGCCGAGGTTCCTGCGTAGAGGGCGTTGCCGTAGTACAGCCTGCTGCCGACGAGGGCCTGGGTGACCGTTCTTCTCGTATCAGTGGGGATCCACCTGTAGATCTTGCGGAGCATGCGGAGGGTGTTGAAGCAGGAGGACAAGATGGCGTTGACCTGCTTTGTCACGGAGAGAGTAGAGTAGAGGATGAACCCCAGGTTGCGTGCATGGTCGGTGGGTATTGGTGCTGTTTCCAGTGTGCTTGGCCACCAGGAGTTGTCCCAGGCTGAGAGGGTGGAGCCGAGGATGAGGACTTCAGTCTTGTCCGAGTTTAGCTTCAGACGGCTGTTCTTCATCCACTCGGCGATAGCTTTCATTCCTTTGTGGAGATTGGTTTTGGCGGTGAGGGTGTCCTTGGTGAGGGATAGGATGAGCTGGGTGTCGTCTGCGTAGGAGATGATGTTGAGGTCATGTAGTCGGGCGACGTGGGCGAGCAGTGCCATGTAGATGTTGAACAGTGTCGGTCAGAGATGAGCCCTGGGGTAGCCAGCAGATGATCTGGGTGGCTTCGGAGCGGAAAGGGGGAGGCGGATGCTCTGGGTTCTGCCGGAGAGGAAGGAGGTGGTCCAGTCCAGAGCCTTGTCTCGGATTCCAGTGTCGTGGAGGCGTGTACGTAGGGTGTGGTGGCAAACCGAGTCAAAGACAGCTGACAGGTCCAGGAGGATGAGGGCCGTGGTTTTGCCGTTGTCCAGCAGGGCCCTGATGTCATCGTTAGGGGTGATGAGGGCAGGTTCGGTGCCAGCTCCTTCTTGGGGGAGTAATGTTTTAATTGAGTAAGTAGAGGGGGAGGGCTAACAGAGTTCTTACAGCAGGCAGATAGGTTTCAGTTACCATCCTGAAATACAAGGCGATGCTATACACTTTAATAAATACAGGTTTCTAAACACTTGTTAAGTTTTGTCTCAATAGGACTGTTCAACTAGTCTTAATAGGGTGGTAAAGCTACAGATTCCTGCAGGTTTCCAGAACCCCGAATCAAACCGGTGAACTGTTTTGTTAGGTTCATCTGCCATCAGACTGTCTTCCCATCAAAGGCATGAGAGAATTACCTATAGATAAATTTGAATTTCACGATTGTGTACACCACCTCCTAGTGCACCATCAAGATTTGAGATGGCCCAAAATCAGATACAAGGAAAATCAATGCAAAAAATTGTGTTTATCAGCACACTGAGTTGTCAAATCATAATGCTTTTTCTACTTGTTCACAGAAAAAAATCATAATTTACCCTTGAGAAAATTAGAGATAATTCACAGAGCCAGAAGCACGACAGGAATGTGAATAGCACACAACTGCTCAGCCATGTGCAGCGATTGTCTTATATATAAAACTGTGAATTCTGATTAGATTGAAAAAGGACAACATTCTCAGGAGTATCATCTTAAACAAGTACTAGGGCGGATCGCCTGAGCCCACAAAGTACACATACATATAAGTATATACTAAAGTATATACAAGAGGTCTCGAATGATCGACCTAAAAAGGGGAGGATATGTCAAGGTCATGCAATCCAAATTTCATGGCTGCCTACAAAGAATGGAGCACCAGGGAGTTCACAAGCATTAGGAATTCGCTAAATGGGACTTCTAATTTACACCATGATTGACCTGCTGTGAGTTGGGTCAAAAGCAGGGTGAAATGAACTGATGCTCTTTAAGAGAAACAAAATTAAATTAATGCGAAAATCTGAATTCCGTAACACCACATATGCATAGCATGTTTAATGCTGAAACTAAAAGTATATAAAAGAAGTAGGCGAAATGCAGCTTTGTTCATGAAAATTATACACTGCAGTAGTATTGCCAGCAATTTGTATGTTACAATAGGGTAATTGAAGGACACATGGAAAGATCTATGAATTGGTTCACTGAGCTATAAGTAACTAGCATGCGTAGGCATAACTTCCACACTGCATACATTACAACTTTTTTTCAGTGACATTTGAATTCAAATAAACCATAAAAAATGTTATGGATTACAAGTGTTAACAAGAACGGCCTTTGACAGTTAGTCCAACACGGGGAATACAGTCCGTACTTGAGTGTATGTTATACATAACAACATCACTGAGCAGACAAATGCTAATTTAGTTAACATGTAAATAATCAAGTGTTGAAGCAAAAAAAAACCATACATATTATATACATCATTTCATGCGATCAAGCGCTCTGTGAAGGGCGAAACGCGTCGTGATTACTCGGAGCCCCATCAACTAAATAAATCAATTTTTGCACTTATCTTGGGTCTGCGTCCGTACTTGCAGCCTGGAGAAAGCATGCGCCTTGCCGGATTATCCTTGGAATATGAAAAATATATATAAGCCGAAACGCGTCATGTCGGACTGGTGTTGGGTCGCACAATAAATTGAAAACCTGCACTATCCATGGGTCCTGCCTCGTCATTCAAGATACTAACTTGTGCTATATATATATATATATATATATCTCCCATCGCAAAAGTGTGTCTGGTATGAGTGAGCCCACACAAGTGAAGAGGAGTAACCTTGTTTATTCACCAAAGGACCAGCATTCAGTAAACAGCCCACCTGCTTCGCAAAAAAACTCAAGTCCTGTGAAGCCCAGCCCGACGCGTTTCATGCTTAATAGCATTTCTTCAGGAGCTGCAGGCATGGAAATGGAGCAAGGTGTGGCAAGGGGTGAACCACCTTAAATTCAAAAAGTCCCGCCCGATGGGGCGTGGCCACACTGTGGCCTTCTGGATCTTGTGGTTTGTTGTATTCACATCAAGGTTTGCCACTGCCAAGCTGTATGTGTCCAAATTGACCCCAAGTGGGTAGCAGAAGCATTGGTGCGTTGCTTGCCAAAGGCTCATGATTTCCTTCGGTAGGTATCACTCGCCCCTAGGCTGAGGCGTCTTATGGCGTCCCAGCGGGGCAGGTTGAGCCGCGAGTTGAGCCTCGCTGCACGGTGTTGCAGCCCCGCTGGGACGCCATAAGACGTGCCGGCTCCTTTGGGAGCTGCTGGGAATGTTTAGGTCTTTCTCTGGTACATTGCCGCTGTCTTGACAGTGCAAAACTGGTGCTCTGGGATGCCCTCCATAGATCACTTCTGTATGAAACTGCAAGACCACTGTGAGTAAGGACCCAGGGGTAAACCTGATGCTGACCAGATCCAGACGATTGAGCAGAACAGGAGGATTTAAAGAATCTGGGGTATGGAATCAAGCCATGCCACCGTTAGATGTGCCCAAAGAAGCGTTCAATGAACAGGCGCCAACCTTGGGAACCGAGGACCGTTTCAGGAATACAATGGATAGATTACCAAAGGAGGGTCGAAGCAGTGACAGGCAGAAATAATTCAGTGCAATATTACAAAAGTGATTTAAAGATATAATTTGGAGATGTATGAGCAGATGTCAAAGAGCAGAAGAGGACAAGGGGACAAGAGGAAAAGAAAGGCCAAGACAACATAGGAAACTGCTGTTCAAAATGCAGTTTAATTATCAGCGAACAGGGAGTTTAAGGAGCTAATCCTTGGGACTAGGCATATTAAGTGAAAGGGGCAAGCTGTTTAGAGAAAAAGAGTTGGCTTCTGAAAGTGATGAGGGAGACAGACAGAAGATGAAAGCTCTTTGGAGGAGAGGATCCTTTCTCCATCCCCACATGCTGAAGCAAATCAGCTTAAAATTATTAATACGCAACAGGCACTACAGGGGCTTCGAAAAACGCTGTGAATCCAATTGCACATGGCCCACCATTTTTCAAAACTCTATAAAAGCATCTTTATTAAATTCTACAATTCACTTCCTTTTATTGTTCCATGTTACCACTTTCAGCTAGATAGTCACTTGTTTACTTGGAAGGGGCAGAGTGGAAAAATGAAATGGTAACCATCTCACAATTTCAGGATAAAGATAGCCAAGATAGACGAATTCTTCAGGCTTGTGATACAGGACTACCACTCGGGTCACAAACATCTAACACTTGCTGACACCAATCCTAAAAATTAATTCCTCAGACAGCAACAGTGACCACATCGTAACAATTTATAAAACTAAAAGACAAAATAGGTCGTGAAATGGGCAGAGCAGAAAGTGTCCACTGGCAACAATCAATGAACATCAGCAATACCCCTACAGGAGCAAGGTAAAATATCATTCCAATACCTGCATGAATATACTTTGGAAATGCACTCATTTTGTTCTCAAACATTACGGTGTCCATTTTGAAAACTGGCAACAATCTGTTCTGCTTTTAAAGACTTGATTCAAATTTTAGATACATCCATTCCCTTTCCTAAGATATATATTTTTTAATTTTCACTAAAAACTATTTCCTTCAAAACCACAAACTGTTCTTTTCTAGACAAGAAACTTATTTTCTGACCCGAAACATTAGCATTTTGTTTTTTTTCCATCAGGCAACCACATGAACTCCTGCAACACATGGGAAAGAACCTTCCTGACGTAACTGTGATGCTCTAGTGCTTCGCGGGTCTCGGCTGGGACCCGGAAGCACCCACACACAATGTAACACCTTCTGGCCAGGCGTGGCCAGAAGGCTATGAATAAACAGAGGGAGGCTGCTTGTGGCTTCCGTTCCATCTCAGTAACCAAAGTGTGTTGTGTCAGTTATTCCTCTGTGTCCCCTTGTAAGTCGTGCCCCATTGGAATAGTGAAACCCCACTGACTCCCTTACACTGGCGACGAGGGCGGGACGTCGATCGTGAGCCCTGAAGGATAAGTGGGAGAGCCTTACCGGAGCCGTCTGCAGCGCGGCCGCCGGTCTGTGAGAGGGCCGACGAGGGAGTGAAGCTGCCGACTGTCCCAGAGAAAGCCGTCGCATCATAGGAGGCCGGTAAGCAGCGTGAGGAAGGCTGCGTGAGGGACCAGCGAGTGTGAGGCCTAAAACGGGAGAGGACGCGGCAAGGAACAGGCCGAGCGCCGAAGAGGCCCGGCCGACGAAAGGCAGGGTGCGCGCATGCGCAGTGGAGTGCGAGGCCAGCCCCGCCCCAGCGTCAGAGACGCGGGAAGAGGCCTCCCTGCAGCGCGGAGGCAGAGAAACAAGCGAGGGGTGGAGAAGAGCCCCAGAACGTGTGGAGTGGGCCAGCTGTGTGCGAGAAGACTGGCGCAGCCGAGTGGAAGGGCAAACAAGCACTGGCCCATACAAAACTGTAGACAGACTCAGGAATAAAAGTCACACGAGTAACTAGAAAAAAAATATATATATATATATATATATATATATATATATATATATATATATATATATATATATATATATATATATATATATATATATATATATATATATATATATATATATATATATATACACAAAAAAGCAGTGGCCAACACACAATAAGGGACCCAGGTTCATGGTTGCAGTGAGCAAGTCACTAAGGAGAGTGGAAGAATTGAGGAGCCAGAACACAGAATAGAGCAGGAAGGAAGCATTGGCACCAGCAATTGAGAGGTGTATGAAGATTCCAACACACAACAGGCTGAGCAAGGATAACAATGTCGAACCCTCCAAACAATGCAGCTGCAAGAGGGGCACAGCAGGCAGCGGCCCCAGCGCCGCTAGCAGGGCCGGTGGTACAGCAGTCAACGGGGCCCGTAGTACAGCAGTGGCCCCACTCACAAATTCATCCAGTACCACCATTTAGTGAGCTGATTGACCCGGGGACAGCGGCGCCAAGATGGACAGTGTGGTTGGGCCGGCTGAACAACTACTTTACCGCGACAAGAGACAAGGACAACGAGGTAAAAAGGTCTCTTCTATTACACTTTGGTGGTGATGAGCTCTATAAATTATTCGCACCCTACCGGACACAGGAGCAGCGACGGACTACGATGCTGCGGTACGAGCATTAAATGCACACTTTGACCCGCAATTGAATCCTCATTAGGAGCGCTTCAAATCTAGGCAGTCAAGACAAAGGGAAGGGGAGACGATGGATGCCTTCCATGTGCGCCTGAGGGAGTTGATAAGCACATGCCCGGATGATGACCAAACAAAAGAGGTGACGGCGCAGTTGATTCAAGGGTGCCTAAATAAATACCTAAGGACACTGATATTGAGACAACCCCGAATCACGTTAGACCAGAGGTCTTCAAACTTTTTGATGCCGAGACCCCCTTGTAAAACCTTTTTAGGAATAAGGACCCCCTTCCGACAAAAGTTTCTAGAAACTGGTACTCCTCATCATCAACTTTGACAACCATAAATGCGCCCGTTAGACCTCATCACATCCCTCCATCATTCATCCACCCACACTTTCACACATCCATCCACCCTTTCATCCTTCCATCCATGCATCCATCCTTCATCCATCCACCCTTTCATCCTTCCATCCATACATCCATCCTTTACCCATCCACCCATCATTCATCCACCCACCCACCTTTTCACACATCCATCCATCATTCGTCCATGCAACCTTTTATCCATTCATACATCCATCCACCCTTTCATCTTCCCATCCATCCTTCATCCATCCACTCTTTCATCCACCCACCCATCATCCATCCACCCTTTCATCCATACATATATCCACCCACCCTTTCATCCATCCATCTACCCATCATTCATCCCCCCACCTTTTCACACATACATCCTTCATCCGTCCACCCTTTCCTCCTTCCATCCATACATCTATCCTTCACTAATCTATCCGTCATCCATCCACCCTTTCATCCTTCCATCCATACATCCATCATTCATCCATCCACCATTTCATCCATCCATCATTCATCCACCCATCTTTTTACACATCCATCCATCCATCCATCATTCATCCATCCATCCATCCATCCACCCTTTCATCCATCCATCCTTCATCCGTCCACCCTTTCATTCTTCCATCCATACATCTATCCTTCACCAATCTATCCTTCATCCATCCTTTCATCCTTCCATCCATACATCCATCATTCATCCATCCACCCTTTCATTCATCCACCCACCTTTTCACACATCCATACATCCATCATTCATCCATCCACCCTTTCATTCATCCATCCATCCATCATTCATCCACCCACCTTTTCACACATCCATACATCCATCATTCATCCATCCACCCTTTCATCCATCCATTCACCCATCCTTTACCCATCCACCCTTCCTTCTATCCACCCATCATTCATCCACCCACCTTTTCACACATCCATCCTTCATCCATGCAACCTTTTATCCATACATCCATCCACCCTTTCATCCTTCGATCAATACATCCATCCTTCATGCATCCACCCTTTCATCCTCCGATCCATACATCCATCCTTCATCCATCCACCCTTTCATCCATACATCCATCCTTCATCCATCCACCCTTTCATCCATACATCCACTCTTTCATCCATCCACCCATCCATCATTCATCCCCCCACCTTTTCACACATCTATGCATGCATCATTCATCCGTGCAACCTTTTATCCATCCATACACCCTTTCATCCTCCCATCCATACATACATACATCCTTCATCCATCCACCCTTTCATTCTCCCATCCATACATACATACATCCTTCAACCATCCACCCTTTCATCCTCCCATCCATCCATACATACATCCTTCATCCATCCACCCTTTCATCCTTCCATCCATACATCCATCATTCATCCATCCACCCTTTCATCCATCCATTCACCCATCATTCATCCACCCATCTTTTTACACATCCATCCATCATTCATCCATCCACCCTTTCATTCTTCCATCCATACATCTATCCTTCACCAATCTATCCTTCATCCATCCACCCTTTCATCCTTCCATCCTTACGTCCATCATTCATCCATCCACCCTTTCATCCATCCATTCACCCTTCATTCATCCACCCATCTTTTTACACAGCCATCCATCCATCATTCATCCATCCACCCTTTCATCCATCCTTTCATTCTTCCATCCATACATCTATCCTTCACCAATCTATCCTTCATCCATCCACCCTTTCATCCTTCCATCCATCCATCATTCATCCATCCATCCATCCACCCTTTCATCCATCCATTCACCCATCATTCATCCACCCATCTTTTTACACATCCATCCATCATTCATCCATCCATCCTTCATCCGTCCACCCTTTCATTCTTCCATCCATACATCTATCCTTCACCAATCTATCCTTCATGCATCCACCCTTTCATCCTTACATCCATCATTCATCCATCCACCCTTTCATTCATCCATCCTTCAGCCTTACATCCATCCATCCACCCATCATTCATCCACCCACCTTTTCTGTGCCTCTTTCATGGGGGGGGGGGGGGGGGGGGGAATCAGTGTCTCTCTGCGTCGTCTTCCTTCTTTCCCGCTCATTGGAGGGCATCTCTGTGCCTCCCTGCTGGGGGCGGGGGACGTGTCACGGGACCCACAGCTCCAGGTGCGCAACATCCATTGAATTCAAAGGGCTACACTACAGCCACTCCCCCAGCCCGCCCCCCCTCCTCCCCCCAGCTCCCCCCAGCTCGTGTATGTGAGCCCGGCTGAAACAGCTTCAGGGAAACACACAGTCACACCGAAGTACTTGACATGTCTTTAAAAGACCTTTTACTTGTTAATGAGGCATTGATGTTTTTCACACCTCGGTGTGAATTAGGCCTCCGCCGTGAGCACCCTCGATCAGCCCAATGCCAGGAACTGCACTCTGCAGAATTGCGACCCCCTTCCCAGGACTCCACGACCCCCCTGGGGGTCGCGCCCCACAGATTGAAGACTGCTGCGTTAGACAAAATACTAATATTGGCAAGGTCACATGAGTGGTCAGTTGCGCTTGCCACGGCGATGGAAGCTGCCCTCAATCCGACGGCGATCACTGGAGTCACAGTAAAAACAGAAAGAATAGATGCAGTACGTAGCAGTAGCCGAGGAGGACGAGGAAGATGGCCGACCAGAACGTCGCGCCGCACACCATGTGGTTACTACGGGTATGAAGAACACAGTCAAGATGGCTGCCCAGCACGTGGCAAGGCGTGCGTCAAATGCGGAGGACAAAACCATTTTGCCAGCGTCTGCAGGGGCAGTTCTCGAGGAAGTTTCCAAGGACAAGGGGCAGCAGGAAGGAAGACAGCGACCAAAGCCATCAGGCAACTTGCCTAGAATGACACACAACCTTCAAGAGGAAACTTAGCACAGTCCCGCTATCAACAGCGGCTAGATGGCTCATCAACTGAGGACAAAGAGGATTGCTACTTCGTCTCGTTTACGAGTGAGCTCAAGAGAAGGCGGAGACCGCAACCGAAGTGTCAAATCCAAATTGATGGATCAACAGTGACTGGAGTTATAGACACGGGAGCCACGATCAATGTGATGGAAATTTAGCACTACAAGGCACTGAAACCAAGACCGCAACTGGTACCCTCCAAAGTTAGTATTCTAACGTATGGTAGCAAAACACCGTTACCCCTGAGGGGAAAAATGACAGTACAAGTCAAAGCAGAAGATCAGGAGGCGACGACAACGTTCCACGTAATCGACAAAGAGGCAGATCTGCTAGTAGGAAGTCACACGGCTGAAGATCTCAAGCTAATTGCTTTTGCTAACACAGTCAAAGCGCTGCACACGGAGGAAATTCTTCAGATGTTTCCGTCGCTATTTCAAGGTCTGGGAACCATCAAAAGACCACCAGTCAAATTACACATCGATAGGGCTATACAGCCCATAGCACTGAGGCATCAAAGTATTCCGTTCCACCTCCGAGTGGCAGTCGAGCAAGAGCTGATGAAACTAGAAGAACAAGGAGTAATAGAGAAGGTAACGGTGCCGACACCATGGGTCTCTCCGATGGTGATCGCCGAGAAGCCCCGACAGCCACGCAAAATACGGATCTGTATTGATATGCGGATGCCCAACAAAATGATAAAAAGAGGCATCTCACGCCCACTGTAGGTGATATATTGATGGACCTGAATGGAGCCCAGAGGTTTTCCAAATTAGATCTAAACGCGGGTTACCACCAGCTAAAGTTGGCTGAAGAAAGTCGCTACATCACGACGTTTTCAATGCACTTGGGCCTGAGAAGATATAAGAGACTAAATTTTGTTATAACCTCGGCCGCAGAAATATTTCAAAACACAATTAAGGAGATCTTTTCGGGGTTGCACGGAGTGCTAAATGTCAGTGATGACATTCTCATACACGCAAAGACCAGTGAAGAACACCATCGGAGGCTGAAAGCTACGCTTCGGAGGTTGGCAGAATTTGGAGTCACATTACACAAAAAGAAGTGCCAGTTTTTTAAGCAGTCGATAGAGTTTTTGGGATATGTATTTGACTCGGAGGGAGTCAAAGTGGACCCCCGGTAGTCATCAGTCATCAAGTGTGCTCCAGCCCCAACAACAGCGTCAGAAGTAAGAAGCTTCATGGGCATGGCACAGTACTTTGCCCGGTTTATCCCTCAGCTAACCACCATTGCGGAGCCACTGCTGAACCTGACAAAAAAAGAAAATCCCTGGAAGTGGTCCAAGACGGAGGCCGAGGCATTCGACAAAGTGAAAGCAGCATTACTGGATGGCACGATGATTGCCTACTTCGACACGGCAAGACAGACGGAGATATTGGTGGATGCCAGTCCTGTTGGTCTAGGCGCGCTGCTAACACAGGAGGCGGAGCCAGGAGTGTGGGTTCCCCTAGCCTTCGCAAGCAAGGCCCTTACAGCGACGGAAGCGAAGTATTCGCAGATAGAGAGAGAGGGGTTAGCGGTGAAATGGGCCTGCAATCATTTTCACCTATACATTACTGGTCATCCATTCAGGATGGTTACGGATCATCAGGCGGTGATACCCCTGTTTAAAGGCACGCACAACATACGCCACCTCGGATTGAAAGATGGGCCATCCAGATCCAGCATTACCAAATGGATCTCTTATACAGACCAGGGGCAAAGAACCCGGCGAATTTCTTGTCACGACATCCACCGGTGGAGGAAAAAGTGACGCTGGATCAGGAAGTGCAAACAGAAGAATTTGTGAATATGATGTCCCAGCTGTCTTGTCCCCAAGCGCTAGCATCAGACGACATTGTGGCCCAGTATGATAACGATGCAGTGGTGAAAAGGGTCAAGGAGTCGATAGAAGCGGGATCATGGGAGAACTTCCTGCGCAACGTCAGTGGATGGAGTGAGGCAGATCGTGGGCGATTAGCACAGTTCTGGAAGGTACACAATGAGCTCATCAGAGCGCACAATGGCCTCATACTTCGAGGATCCCGAGTAGTGATTCCTGTGACTCTTCAAGACCAAGCAACCGTACTGGCCCATGAGGGGCATCAAGGAACAAGAAGGATGAAGGCCAAAATGAGGGAAAAGGTGTGGTTTCCCAACATGGAAGAAAAAGTTGACAATGTCGTACGGAACTGCCGGGCATGCCAACTGACCAATTTGCCGGAGACACCAGCACCCGTTATTACGGAAGAACCTTCTCCATCACCCTGGGCCTAGGTCAGTTTGGATTTTGGCAGTTTTCCTGATGGAAGAGTGACAGTGGTACTGATAGACAGTTACACCAAATACCCAGTGGTCGAAGTGGCGCCGTCCACCAGTTTTGCAAATGTGCAGCCGATCCTCAGCAAGACCTTTGAGATGTTTGGCATTCCCCAAATGATTAAGACAGATAATGGGCCACCATTTCAAGGAAACAAATGTAAAGAATTCTTACAAACCCTAGGAGTGAAACACCATCGGATTACACCTCAGTGGCCTCAGGCTAATGGCGAGGCTGAAAGATTTATGAGGACCGTCAATAAGACCCTGAGGATAGCCATGGTGGAGGGCGCAGACCCGGAAGGAGCCCTCCAACACTTCCTGAGGGAGTATAGGAGTACACCCCACAGTACCACCCAAAGATCCCCGTGGTCATTGATGTTCACGGGACCACGGAGAGATCTGCTATCCATGGCAGATTACTGGACGCCTGAACCGTATATACCTGCAGCCACCCAAGAAAGAAGAAGAAAGACCAACGACAGGGCAAGCCGGAAAAGGCAGGCCGAGAGAGGGCGCTAGCCCCGGGAGATGCAGTGCTGATTCGACCTCAGGCCGATCCCCCGGCCGAGCCAAAGACTGGCAGACTTTGCATGTTGACTGTTAAGTAGGTTTGAGTTAAAATAGCAAGTTGGGAAGGGATGTGACGCTCTAGTGCTTCGCTGGTCTCGGCTGGGACCCGGAAGCACCCACACACAATGTAACACATTCTGGCCAGGCGTGGCCAGAAGGCTATAAATAAACGGAGGGAGGCTGCTCGTGGCTTTCGGTCCATCTCAGTAACCTAAGTGTGTTCTGTCAGTTATTCCTCTGTGTCCCCTTGTAAGTCGTGCCCCATTGACATAGTGATACCCCACTGACTCCCTTACAGTAACCATGCATCCCCATCATTTGCAAGGATACTAATTATTTTGCCAGAGAAAGTCACAATTATTTCTAGGGTGGCCACATTTATATCATGCATGCCCCCAACATTTAAGAATGGGCACCATCAAGCTCATGTTTGAAGGGTCTCAGCAAATATCACTTATATAGTTTGTACTGCAGGGGTTAGGTCGTCCCAACTTTAAATCGTCAGGGTGGCAGTAAAAACTCTGAACCAGTCAGCATCTAAAAACCATCGAAGGTAGGACACTACTGCTCCCCTTCCCAAAATAAAATATCTAGGTGAAACCTACTTCAAAATCATAACGATGAAAGAACTGATGTTCGAACAGCTGGCTTTGTTTTGGTGATTTAAGGGATGATTCTGATTAACCCCCTTTATCCCATCTTCAGGAACGCTGTTAACCCACATACTTCTTGGAGCAAGACTCACCATCACACAACCCTGTAAGTTGGCCTCTTTGTCTCTACTCACACGCCACCCGACCACTGAGGTGGTCCAAGTTGTGGTGACTTTAAACAGTGGAGAAACTGCAATAGTTCAAGATAAAATGAGCAAATTGGAGAAAATTAGAGCCCTTTTTTGAACATATATAGCGGAGGCACTGGTCAAATGTCAGTGGTGTTCCACAGGGAGATGCTCCAGTTTCTTCTCAGTGCATGACTGATCTCTGATTTTTTGAAAGGAATGTAAACACAATCGGTCTCTTTGTTTTATACTAGACTGACTTCAGTCTCTACAGGCTGCACTGTGCTATTACTCTGTTGCAACTGTCGACTGAAGTAGCCCACCAAGGGAGTACAAAAAGCTAAATAAGGTTTTAACAAAACATTCTAGCTGCAACCACACAACAAAAAGTCACAAAGGTGCCAGTCTCAAAGCACAGCTGGCAGGTCAGAAGGGCAACCACGAGACTCAAAGTACAGGTGCCAGGCCCGCATATCACCACAGAAGATGCTCAGTGAGATTAGAGAACACACGTTTGACAATGATCGAATTATAGTGCACGAATGAAACATCATTTGGAAATTTAAATAAACGTTTGGTAGCCTTGAACTCACCACAACTTCACCTCAATGTTAGACGGGACCTGGAGGGTCGGCCGAGGACAAGGGGAGAGGTCTCCGGGGAGAGCCGTCTCCAGCGATCGTACAGACAAGTAACTTCCCCCCCACAGAATAGGCACCACACAAGGATAAGATTCAACGTTCTTTATAAGTAAACTTGAAGTACGGTAGGATGGTACAAGGAGGTCTGGACTCAGGGGTCCCCTCGATTCTAGTCTCTCGGATAGGAAAGGGGTAGCGGGACAGTCTTATTACCAATCTGGTAGTTACGATGAGATGGTGGATAGCTCTCAATCCTCGAGCTAGGCGTTCTTGAAGGACGGGTTGCGGCAGCGCCAGCAGATCCCGGAGTGGTCGAAGGTGGCAACGGTCCGCGGCAGCGCCAGCAGGTCCCGACGAAGATGGTAGTTACAACGGATCACGGCAGCGCCAGCAGGTCCCAACGAAGATGGTAGTTACAACGGATCGCGGCAGCGCCAGCAGGTCCCAATGAAGACGGTAGATTGCAGAGGGCCGCGGCAGCGCCAGCGGCAGGACGACAGTTCACAAGGTAGGGCTGCGGCAGCACCAGCAGTCCGTCAAGGATGAGTTCTTCAAGGCGTCTCTCGACTCCAGGATACAACTGCCTTCCTGCTCTGGAGCTGCCCCAGTTATAGGCCTGGCGCCCTTTGATGTCCGGACCCTCGCACTTGGAGGTCGGGAGGTCCGGGATGAGGGAGTCCAGACACCCAGCAGGGGGGTGGAGCCAGCGCCCGGGGAGGCTGGGGGCGATCGGCACCTGGCGGGGGAGAGCCATCGACACTCCTTTCTCCCATTGACCTGCCAAGTGGTCCGTTCACCTCCTGGGTGGATGGTGGTGCCGGGCTGTCGGGGCCTGGCCAGGCCCAGGGTTGGGGTCGGGCTGAGGCCACGCGGCCTCGTGGTGCAGTGTCTAAAATGGCGGCCGGGTCGGGCAAGGGTGCTGACGGTGGCCCGGCCCGGTAATGTAGAGATGTCCGGGAGCAGGGGTCCCGTGGGGAACGTTTTGTGAGTTGCTTCTGTGGGTAGCACCTGGAGAGCCGGTGCCCGGGCCCTGTCATGCGGGGAGGGAGCGAGCCCTTCATGTGGCCTGTCCAACACTCAACCTATCTTCCTGTTCAGTTATTTGAAAATATCTCCCTTTTGCACCATGAAAATGTTATTTATTTGTTATTAGATTTGTACAATTCTGAATAATATGAAAGTTCATAAGCATTACTGAGAACGGGATAGCCTCAATATTCTACAATATTTAGCCAATTAGATGCCAACGGAGTAAAAGAAAAAGCATCATTTTATGGAACTCTTAAGCCAGATCACGATAAGGAGATACATTATGTATACAGTGCCTAATTCAAGTATTGTCTTACAGCTCTCCGAGACTTGTTATAGAAACAACCCAATTCCTGGGTCATGGACATTGCAGCTGTGGAAGCAGTCTGACTAGACCTACTGAAGTTACGATAGAGAATAAAACTCTTTGTCGCCCACTTTGGTCATACATCCAGATGTTAGACCGTGATTGTGTAGGAACATGCACAAAGAGGTAACAGGAGACGTCAATCAGAAGTGCAGTACATAGCAGCAAACTATATGCCTAGAATGAACACATTTACATTATGAATGTGTAGCATATATTGCAGCCCTACAAATCTGCCGGATAAGAACACGGCTTGCTGGTTTCAATGAGGTTGCATTAAGCCTAAGGCAATGAGTCTGCTACTTTGTTTGGCAGAAGTAATGGTGTCTAATAAAAATGTTTTCCAAATCAAGATTTAAAATCACAGGTCCTCATAAGGTTGAGAGATCCCAGAGCTTCTCAACAGCATCTCAACTCTTTTCCTTTTTCGGTTAACGGAATCTGAATTCAGGCCAACGCTCTTTCTGAGATCTCCAAATTTCTGTAGGATTGATTCAAAGGTATTTCAGTCACACCCAAATGTAAGGTAACCATTATTTATTTAGCTATTTAAGGAGTTTTGTAGAGCAATAAAACAGGTCACTCTGACGACAATAATGAATGTAGACTCAGTTCATACCAAGAATTCTAGGTGAGTGTGAAAATGTACACATTCTTGCGGGAAGCAATATCAATAGATATCGGGTCTGGGGGAATTCCTGTTAGTGAGAGGGGCCCAACCCCTGAAAGAGGGGCTGATCCCATTCCGGCCCTGGTGTCCTACAACCATTTTTGAAGAGACGGGTCTAGAGATCTTTCCTGAAGTAAGGCAGTTCGGATAATCTCTTAGGGACAGGTCAAATCTAATCAAAAGACAAAGGCCTGGGACTTTGAGGGATCTTTCTCTACATTTTATTCATCCGACTTTGTTTTAGCAAAAGCAGGTAGCCTTCCAGAATCTCAGACTCCTTATATGAGGACAGTCCTAGGCCATAGTTGCAGGTAGGTGAGAGTTTTTCCCACAGAAGGCTTTATGCTTAATAAATAGTTCCCTGACGTGAATTATTTGCTCTACTGGAAGCCTGCAGGGGTGACGCGCGTTTTTTTTAGATTCCAGCACATTCTGCCTGCCTGATCTGGATTCTTTGCAATGTTTGCAGGCAAGCATAGTTGATGTTGCAGTCGTTCAGCCCTAATAAGACTCTGCACTTGAAACAAGTTGTGAAATAGTTTCTCTCTGGGAGTACAAAACATTCCTTATCACAGACAGTCAGTGATTTGTGTTTGTAACCCCTGTTTTCACCTGGGAAAGATAATATCAGAATCACAGAAGATTCCTGTTTTTTTTTTTTTTAACTTTTTGAATCAGAGATGTGGGTTGCCACTTTGCATGAGTCTGCGTAAGAGTAGTAATTACTGCCTCCTTCATTTGGGTGGGGACTTATTACTGTACTGATCCCCTTCTCTGCTGACAGTCTTTAGCGCCGGGACACCTCCGACGGAGGTAGCTGTGCGCTTTACAAGATCCATAAATAAATAAATAAATAATAATAAAAACAGGCACTGATCAAGCAGGCAGCATCACAGGCTTGCGGGGGATCTCATCTGCCCGGTTGCATATCCACCAGATACACCACAACTGGCCATTTTCTGGAAACTTGAACTTTAATAGTAAATGCTTGATAATAAATTTTGATTTTAAGTTTAACATTAATTTATTATCAGCGCAATATCTGGGAACGGTGTGAAGATTTACTCTTGTAGTGAAAATGCCTATGAACTGTGTGGATGGCGTTTAAAGATCGAGGGAAATCCCACCATAAGAACAACAAAGTTTTTTTTTTATTCAGTAAAACATGGGGTCACCAATCCCTTATCAACCTCCAGTACCAGATTCTACTCAATGAATAGCAACACACATCAGTCTACGGCATTCCTTGGAAACAGACCACTGAGCTGAACAGTGTGTTATCCCACCACTGAGGTGAGGAACGATACATTTCTTAAACACCTTGATGGAATTCAAAACATCCACCAAAACCAGGGAATGTGAGAGCAGTAGAACACGTGGAGGAGTTTGGAGGATTCATTATTTTAACAACCCCTGTATTAAGGAATGCAGATTCATTTCAGTGGCCGGGGTTCTGATATGTCCCCAGAATTAGAGAAAAACATCAACTAGGATCACAGATGTTTGTATACCTGTGACAGATGGGTGCACACAAAATAAAATGCTTAGAACCTAAGCCAGCAAAAGCTTTTGATGCAAAATACTTACAAGAGCGAAGATTGGCAATATACAAACTACTCATCTGAAGACCAGGCCAACAGCAAAATCCAAACTTACTTAGGTCCTCATTACAAGTTGCCTGGAGCTGCATCTGCAAGGGGTGGGGAGGATACCACTCCGGGTAACTACAAGTTTTCTCGTGTCTCCAGGCATGGAATAATCTGAATTACAAACCCCAGACCCCTCCCTATATTCTGGGCTAGGAGAACCCACGTCTGTGGTCTAATGTGGAGCTGCAGGTATTTAAGTCAGCAAAAAGGTGAAGGAGAAAAAGACCCAGCCACACAGAAGTAAACAGTTCTCGGATCTCCAGCAATCCCCGGTCACACTCCGCACCCTACAGCCAAGAAAATAGGCTCCCGAATACATCTACAAAAAGAACAATTGATGGACAGAATGCAGAACAATGTCATACATTCACCCCAGAAGAGAGATCTGGGCCTAAATCCATCGTTTTTTTGCTCACCATGCCATTCCAGTTTGGACCCAGCCATATGCAAATCAGTCAGTCAGTCAGTATAGCTTTATTCGATTTTGGTTTAAAATCATAAAAGCGCACAGTAAAAAAAAACAGTTCGGTCAAAACATACATACAAAAACACATAATATCTACAAGTTAAAAGAAACTTTGTTCGACCTGTGGGGATAAATATCTTAATTATAGCGTACTTTTCTCAGGTTAAGCTTAAAACAAACAGTAATTAATAAGGGTTCCAATACTTAGGGCTATAACACAATGATTCCTGTCGGGTATAGGTGGGAAAGCTACTGCCGCTCAATACATGGAATCCTCTGCCCATTAACATGTTGCAGCCTACCTTTAGACTAGATGTGGGGATGCATGGCGTTCTAGGGTAAAAATCATGCAGATCCCAGACAGAAATTGGGCCGTTTCCCACTTGGGGTGCACAGGTACGCCGGTATGGAACAATATGTCTCTGCCTAAACCTAACAAGCACTAAGTCAACAGCAATGTCTTTTGGGAGGGAACCCAGCCAACCCACCCTTCTAACACTCATTATTGTACCCTCGAGGTTAGGTGGCAGGGGTCTGTTTTTTGTCAGCCAAAATTTAACCTTGTTCAGCAGATCATGTTGGCTCTTAGTTTTCCCATGTGTAAGTGAAGGTACTCCCGCAAGGACACATACAAAAGGAGCTGCCTCCGGTGGAAGTTGAATAGAAGTAACGAATAGTTTCTTACCTGTCGGTGTAGTTTTGCAGCTTGATGATCTTTCTGGATTCACTATGCTGTGCATATTCCGCGGTCTTGTGGTTGGGTCCGGATTCGTAGTCTTTTCTCTCTTTTTTTTTTTTTTTTTTGTGGCCCAGGTGGGCGTCGGCGTCACCCTTCCTTGGGTGTATTTCCGGTGACGTCGGCATGCTTCCTGCGGAAGCTCCCATCCCTGGGCGCCATCTTCGGATTCTTTTTTTCGTGTTTCCTTCGTTTCCGAAGTGATGGCAATGTTCTATGTAGGTGATTTTTCCTTAACCGCCTTGTATGTAAAATCCATTTTATCTCTTCATCTTCTTTTTTTTTTTTTTTTTTGACCACCCCTTTTCTCTCCAGCCTCATCTTTCTGGCGGAGGTGGGTGGGTTCGCTAGTGAATCCAGAAAGATCATCAAGCTGCAAAACTACACCGACAGGTAAGAAACTATTCGTTTTGCAGCGTGAATCTTTCTGGATTCACTATGCTGTGCATAGATTTTGTAGCGGTTTCTCATTTCCGTGGCGGCTGGGTGGAAGATGAGTTCTGGTGTCTGAATATGTGCTGGAGCACCTTTTGTCCGACTTGCGCTTCCTTGTTCATCTGCACATCCACGCAGTAGTGTTTTGTGAACGTGTGCACTGAAGCCCATGTTGCCGCCAGGCATATGTCTTGTATGGGCGTGTTAGCCAGGAAGGCTATTGTGGCCCCCTTCTTCCTAGTGGAGTGTGCACGCACTCCCTCGTCTAGTTCCTGTCCTGCCCTGTTGTGGCAGAGCTGAATCGTCTGTGCTATCCATCGTGCAATAGTGTTCTTCGTTACTGCTTTGCCCATGTAACTGTTGGCGAATGACACAAAGAACTGCTTCGTTTTTCTGTGCTCCTTTGTCCTTTCAATGTAATGCATGACCGCCCTTCTGGCGTCTAAGGTGTGCAGAGCTCGCTCAGCGCTATTGGTTGGTTTTTGGAAAAAAACTCGGTATCTGTATGGACTGGTTCATGTGGAACCTGGAGACCACCTTCGGCATGAAGTGTGGGTCCGTCCTCATCACAACCCTATCACTATGTATTTGTATGTAGGGTTCCTGTAGCGTCAGCGCTTGTAGTTCGCTTACTCTGCGTAATGACGTTATAGCAACTAGGAAGGCTGTTTTCATGGTTAGCATCTTTAAGGAGGCCCTGTGCAGTGGTTCAAAGGGCTCCTTCATGAGTTCCGTGAGAACTACGTTCAAGTTCCATGCTGGTGGTGGCACCCGCTTGGGCGGTGCGATCCTCTTCGCTCCTTCCAGGAACCTCTTGACAACCTGGGATGTGAAGAAGCTCCTGCCCATCTCACCCCTTGTGTAGGCTACTATAGCCGCTAAGTGAACCCTCAAGGAGGATGAACTGAGTTTTTTGTCCAGCAAGTGTGTCAGGTATCGCAGCACTGTGGAGTCTTTCTTCATTTTCTTGTGAAGTTGTTCACGTTTGCACCACATCGTGTATCTTTTCCATTTTGCGACATAGCACCGCCGTGTGCTCGGCCTCCGTGCCTCCCGAAGGACCCTGAGGGTGCTCTCTGGCAGTCTCAAATGTGCAAACTCTATGTCCTCAGGAGCCATGCTACTAGGCTCATGGTCTCTGGCTCTGGGTGCAGCACCTCTCCGTTCTGCATGGAGAGCAGGTCCTTTCTTCTGCCGAATCTGTGGGGTGCACTCTGTGACATCTCCATGATCTGCGAGTACCATGTCTGCCTCGCCCACTGTGGCGCGACCAGTATCAGGGTCATCTTGCTCGCTCTGCACTTGCTCAGTACTCGGTGTATCAGTGGTATCGGGGGAAAAGCGTAGGCAAATGTCCCGGACCAATCTATCCATAGGGCATTCCCAAGGGACCCCTTTTCGGGTAGTCTGGATGCGAAGTACTGGCATTTCGCATTCTGGCGTGTTGCAAACAGGTCCACTGATGGCGTTCCCCACCTGTTGAATAACCACCTCGTTTCCTGAGCATTGAGCTCCCACTCGTGGGATGCCGATGTCTGTCTGCTCAGCCAGTCTGCCTGAATGTTCTCCTTCCCTGGTAGGTGTATGGCTAGCAGGTCTATCTGTAGAGGGATGGCCCATCTCCATATCTCCTGTGCCAGTGTTGAAAGCGTTGTTGACTGTGTTCCACCCTGCTTGTTGATGTAGAACATCGCCGTGGTGTTGTCTGTCTGCAGTAACACCCTTTGCTTGTACAGTCTTGTCTGGAAGGCTTTCAGTGCAAGGAAGATTGTCTTCAATTCTAGGTAATTGATATGCTTTGTCGCATCTGCTGGCGTCCACAGTCCTCTCACTTTGAGCTCCTCCATGTGAGCGCCCCATCCCTTCAGGGATGCGTCTGTGGTGATGGTCACTGTCGGAGTTGGGGGTGTTAGAGGCTTTCCCCTTGTTAGGTTCTCCATGGTCCACCATGTCATCTCCCTTTGCACTGCGTGCGTCACCACCACAAGATCCTCCCAACTGCCTGACGCCTGTGACCACTGTTCCTGGAGCCATTCCTGCATGGGTCTCATGTGTAGCCGCACATTCGGCACCAGGTGGATGCATGATGCCATCATCCCCATGATCTTGCTCGCCGTCCTCGCTGTCAGAGCTTGCCCCTTCCGGTAGAGGCGAGTTTCCTTGACCAGCGCCCTTGCTCTCTTCTCGCTGGGGAACACCTTGGCCTGCACGGTGTTGATCACTGCCCCCAGGAAGGTCTTCACTTGCTCCGGTTCCATTGACGATTTTTCCCAATGGACGGAGAACCCCAGGTTTATGAGCGTGCTCGTCACTGTCTGTGCGTGGTGTTTGCACCTTTGGTACGAACTCGCCTTCACCAACCAGTCGTCTAGATAAGGGTATACGTGTATCCCCTGTCTTCGTAGGTGTGCAGCAACTGCTGCGAGGCACTTCGTGAATACCCTTGGTGCTGATTTGAGTCCGAAGGCCAGCGTTGTGAACTGGTAGTGGCCTCCCCCGATTGTGAACCTGAGCATATGTTTGTGCTTTTTGTTCATCGGTATGTGCAAGTAGGCGTCCTTGAGGTCTATCGTGACCATGAAGTCTCCGACCTGCAGTTGCGGTAGCACCTCCTGCAGGGAGGTCATTTTGAATTTCTGTGTTCTTATGAATTTGTTGAGGAACCTCAGGTCTAGGATGGGCCTCATCTTGTCGTCTACCTTTGGTACCAGGAAGTACGTCGAGTAGACTCCCTTGTTCCTTTCCTTGAATGGGACTCGCTCTATGGCCTGCTTTTGCAGAAGTTCCTTTACTTCTTCCTGAAGCCTCGCCAGCTGGTCTCCTGCTGGCGGTCTTCCCCTTGGTTTCCTGCTTGTTGGCCTTTTCTCCAATTCCAGGCAATACCCGAATTGGATGATGTTTAGGATCCATTTGTCTGATGTGATTTCTCTCCATTCCTGGAGGTAAAATTGCAATCTTCCTCCCACTGGTGTCATGTGGTCGTAGGTGTTTTGATTGTCCCGACCCCTTGGTACGTGGTGCCCCCCCGGGTCCTTTCTGTGGCTGGGCACCCAGAGTTCTGTGGAGTCACTTCGAGGGGGGCTGCTGCCCCCCTCTCCTATTCTGGCCACGTCCGTTTCTTCCTCGAAAGGACTGACCTCTTGGTTGGTACTGCCAGGACTGTTTCTGCTGACCTTGCTGTCCCTGTGAGTCTGCCTGGTGCGTTTGCTGGAAAACCTGGTGTGATGTACCTGGTTGGTTTCCACCTCTCCCGCCGGGCCTCCGTGACGGGGTGCCTCTTCTGTTGCCTCTGAACTGCAACGCCCCCATAGACCTTGCCGTCTCATTATCTTTCTTGAGCTGGCTGAGTTTCTCGTCCACAGTTGCCCCGAAGAGCGTGTCGCCGTTGAACGGTGTGTTGAGGATACTGTGTTGCACCTCGGGTTTGAACCCTGAAATCCTGAGCCAGGCGTGTCTCCTTTCCGTGACACCCATCATCATCAGCCTGCTGGCGGTGTCTGCCCCGTCCAGGGCCGTCTTAAGGCAAGAATTTGCCGCATTTTTCCCCTCTTCGACCAACATCTCGGCCTTCTGCCTGGCCTCCTGGGGTAGGTCCTTCACCAAGTGCCCCAGGCCGTCCATGATCTGGTACATGTGCCTGTTTAGAAGAGCGTTGGAGTTAGCCATGCGCCAGTGGGTCGCAGCATTCCGTTCGATCCTTCTGCCCACCAGATCCATCCTCTTGCTCTCCTTATCCGGTGGTGGGCCCGAGGTAGTGGATACGTTGGCCCTCTTCCTAGCCGTGGCCGTGATAATGGAGTCTGCGGAGACCTCGCCTCGAATGTAGGCCGGGTCCTTCGTGGAGTGTTTGTATTTTTTCTCTGTTCTAGGGGTTACCGCCTTGCATGTTGCGGGCTCCTTGAATGCTTCTTGTCCTTGAGCCAAGACGCTCTCGAGCATTGGGAGGAACTGGCTCCTTGTCTGTGTTGGGAGCAAAGTCTCGAGCAGGAAGTCTGCTTTCTGCTTCTCCTCGTCGAGCTTTAACCTAAATGCCGCTGCGGCAGATTGTATCGCCGAATTGTATGCCCCGATGTCGTCAGGCGGCGAGGGCCTCGAGGGGTATGTGTCGACCGCCTCCTCCGGGCTCTTGGTGTCGATATCCAGGTAATCCTCCTCGATGGGGTCAGAGGTGGCCGACTCGGCGTCAAACCTACTGCCCTCCTCCTCGTCATAGCCGTAATCCTCGTAGGGATTCTCCTCATCTCCCTGGTCGTCGACCATCTTGGCGGCCGGGCCATGTCCGTCGCCGAGTTCTTCTTCCTCTTCGACCAGATCTAGCACCACGTGCTTGGTCTTGTGTGGAATTGTAAAGGTACTCATCTCTGCGTCGAAATCCTTCTTCCGCTGCAAGATGCTCGCCATCTCGGCCTCCAAACGCCGTCTTTTCTTTTCCCTTTCGGCCGCGTTCTCGGCCTCGGAACGCTCGGCCCCTCTCTTCGTCACCTGGCTCGGCGGCGAGACTCTCGGCGCCGAAGGTTTGGACGTCGAACTTGGTTTCGGGTCCTTGGACGTCGTCAAAGCTTTCGGGTCTTTCTCCCTCGACGCCGATCGGTCCCTTTCGGAGACGATCTTCGGCGCCTTCTGCTGCTCAACAGCCCGGCCCCTTTCGGAGGCGATCTTCGGAGCCTTCTGCTGTTCTACAGCTCTCGGCGCCAGGGACTCCTTCTCTGAGGATCCGCTGGGCCTGTGTGCGGTCGCGGACTGCAGATGTCGCTGCGTCGGCGCCTTCGGGGTCTGGCCCTCGTTCTTTCGAGACTCAGGGTCTCTCGTGCTCTTGTGGGACGTCGAGTCTCCTACCTTATCAGGCGTCTTCTTGGAATCGGTCTCTACGACCGTGTAGCTGTCGTGTTCGGCGGCAGCGTTGTCCTCTTCCTCTGAGGACATCCCCAGGTCGTACAGCGAAGGCGTCGGGGCTTTTCCTCCGAGGGTGGCGTGTGCTACCCTCTGGCTCTTCCTCACACGAAGGGTCTTCGCGGCGAAGACGGAGCAGGCGTTGCAGTCTTCGGTTCTGTGGTCCACCGGTAGGCAAAGGTTGCACACCGGGTGCTGATCTTTCTGCGCGTACTTGTGTCTGCAATTCGGGCAGAACTTGAACGGCGTGTTGTCCATCCTCGAGCGTTTCAGGCTTCCCTGACCGCGTGGACGTCGATGATCGTCGAAGTTCTCGACGTTCTCTCCTCCTTCTCTCTTCGCCAATGGTCTGCGAAGTCTTCCTTGGTCTTCTTCTTTTAATTTCTTCTCGAACTTCTCGCTTTGCAGTACTTTCTCCAAAAATGTCTGGAGCCCAACGGGAACGATCCAGACCCGACCGCGGAAAAAAGAATCTGAAGATGGCGCCCAGGGATGGGAGCTTCCGCAGGAAGCATGCCGACGTCACCGGAAATACACCCAAGGAAGGGTGACGCCGACGCCCACCTGGGCCACAAAAAAAAAAAAAAAAAAGAGAGAAAAGACTACGAATCCGGACCCAACCACAAGACCGCGGAATATGCACAGCATAGTGAATCCAGAAAGATTCACGCTGCAAAACTTTGTTATACTGTGCTCTAGGAGCAGTAGGCTGCGGCAAAATGGGTTTAGAAGAAGTTTTGCGGGCTGTTGGGGCTGGTGCGTTAGGAACTATTGGTTGGGTTGCGGCCCTTTTGTTTTGCGTAGTTGGCTTGGGGTCTTTGGGAGTAGAAGGTGGGAGGGAACAATTAGATGTTATAAAGCATTTATTAGCTAGCAAGTTGGACTTGATGGTTTCCTCCATTCCGGTCAGCCTGTCCCCTAGTGTGTTTATTTTTTCTATTAGTGGTGATATAATAGAACTGACCAGTTGTTCAATAAGGGATAATAGATCCAGCTGTATAGGGGATGCTAGAACGACTAATTTCTCAGTATCCTCAGGAGTCGTGGAAGAATTACTGACTGGGACTGTGGGGCTTAAGCGCAATTTTTGAAATTTTGATTGGTTCCCATTGTGATTAACCCCACTGTGTTTCCTTTTAGCAGGTGAGAACTGGGGGAATGCTATCCCTTGGGCGTTTTCAGTGTTGACTTTTTTACGTGATGGGAGGGGATGCAAGGGGCTAACAGTATCCGGTAATACACAGGAGCTTTCGGCAGGAAGTGATGATTGCACTAATACATGTTTAGTTTTACAGAGGGTGTTTAAGTCATCTAACCACGATAAAGCTTGCCATGTGTCTACTGTTTGTGTGGGCTGGAGAGATACACCTTTATCAACTTCTCTAGCAATTGACAATGTAGTACTGTTTGTATTATCCCCCTTGCGAGTCATAGTTTGATTTAGAAGTAGCAAAATGGTTATCGACCAATCGTGCGCGTCAGAAGGGAATAAGTCCTTGGAGAAAGGCAAAGTCAATAGACAGAGAAAATCCAAAAGGAAGCAAGTACCTCCTCTTAAACAAGAACCAAGGGAGATAGCCCCGTCCCGTCCTCCTCGGACGGGACGGGTCGGGACTACTCGGGCCTTTGCCCGGGCTTTGCCCGGCGCGTCCTCGCGGGACGAGGGAGCAGGCGAGTCTTTATGCGCCTCCTGGCGCGTGGGAAATGCGCGTTGTGCCCCCTGAGGCTCCTGGGGCTTGTGGTCAGGAGCGCTGACCGGCGGAGCGAAGCCTGGCCGGTCGGTGAAGGCAGGGGAAGGAGCTAAGCCCGGCCGCGGGGAAGGGAAACCGCAAAGTCACTTTCAAACCCTGGACGCCCGGATAACAGCTCTTTCTTTTCTCAGCAGTTTAAACCCCCAGAGGCACTATTAATTTTTACATCAAATCGCAATACTGAGTGTAATATTTGTACTTCAAGAGATTTCTCTTCTAGCTTTCAAGTACTAAGCGCTCCCCCCTCGGAGTCATACAAGCAGTGCTGGGTGGTACAAACAGGGCTGAGTCAAAGGCAAAAGATAGATGCAGGATATTCACAAGCCCCTCAGTATTACCAGGTGCGCTAACGCGCTGTCGCAATGTCTCGGAATGTCTCGATATTTACTTTAGCACCAGCCTCCCACAAAGGTCAGAGCCCCGTCCGTACCTTTTCTCGAGGCTCAGCTCCCCCTCACGCTGCCTCTCCACAATGTTTTTAAAGGTTTAGTTTCCAGGGGCTTTATTGAAAATCGAAACGGACACCTCCACTGCAGAAAAAAGCCCTCACTGCTCCTCCACCGGACCGACGGCGACTAAATCCAGGAGATGCCGGTCTCTTCAAATTTGCCTCAATTACCCCAATCCCAGAAGAATTAAATGAGCAGCGTTCATGCATCAAGCCACAGCCGCTATGGCCTCTCTTCCCTCTCTCTCCGGTCGATGTCTGGCAGAACGTAGCGCTTCAAAACAGTCGAGCGCTACTGAGTCTTAAACGAGCCTCAATCGGAAGAAAAAAGAATTCCCTTGCCGAGCAGGGAAGGAGCATTCCGTTTAGCATAGCCGTTCAGACCCAGGCTTTGTCGAGGAAACTGCAGGTCAAAAACACCAAGACACCAGCCTCTCGCACGAACGCCAAACAGGATCCACCATAGCATGGGGGGTGGGGCACGGCCAAAGGGTGGCGGAGTGGAGCAGAGTGGAGGGTGAGAAATCATATGCAAATCAGTCTTGACCCTACGACCAATGGGAACAGTCCAGTCCGAACTGCCAGGCCAGGTCCTCCCTGGACTGGAAACAAGCATCGTAGGACTGGTTTCGGACTTTCAGCCCTCATCAGCCAGGATAGCGCGACTCCAGTGGCATGGAGAGCACAGAACCCACGTCTGGGCATACCCGTCCCACTTGGGGTGACAAATGCAAAAATAACAATTGATGGACGGAATGCAGAACATGGTCATACATTCACCTCAGTACAGAGATCTGGGCCTAAATCCATCGTTTTTTGCTCACCATGCCATTCCAGTTTGGACCCAGCCATATGCAAATCAGTCTTGACCCTGCGCCCAATGGCAACAGTCCAGCCTGAACTGCCAGGCCAGGTCCTCCCTGGACTGGAAACAAGCATCCTAGGACCGGTTTCCTGGCCGAAGAGGGGCAAAACCACGAAACCGGTCCTAGGATGCTTGCTTCCGGTCCAAGGAGGACCTGGCTTGGCATTTCGGGCTGGACTGTTCCCATGAGGCACAGTGTCAAGACTGATTTGAATATGGCCAGGTCGAAACTGGAGTGGCATGGTGAGCATAAGAATGATGGATTTAACCCAGATCATTTGACTGGGGGTGAATGTTTTGATTTGTTCTGCATTCCGTCCATCAATTGTGTGTCTTTTCCCAAATACATCTAGGCAGATTGGGTCCATTATTTCCCTTGGAAGGGAGGAAAAACACACAAATTGGACCCAGTGTTCCCAGGTCCACCCGTCACCCTGCATTCTGTGGGAAATAATTTGTAATAACTATTAAGTCACAGGGAGATCCTGTCTGGAATTTTTTATTCTGATCTCCACACAGACAGCAAAAAAAGGACTCTAAAAAGACTTTGGGAAAAAATTATCAGTTCCCGCCTGGTAGAGTTGTTAACTTCTATTGTACGGTCAGCAGAAAAAGGAACAGTACAAGGCAAATGGGAAGCTTTGGGAGGGGCATCTACATATGATCACCTAACCTCATTAAGGTTCAAAATTAGTCATACATTTTATTTTTTGCGATTGTCAAATTACAAAATAACTATACTTGAGTTATTTTCAAAGTATACCAGTACAATAAGGCCAGATTAATCAGGAACAAAGGAAGTGGTTATTACATTTTTGATAAACTATCTAGAGATGACAAGAAACAGTAGAAATTTGTTAATAGACAGGGGGAAGGCGGAACTAAGTGCTGACTAAATGGTGCCATGTACATCCTCCCAGACATATTACCTATTACAGTACCTGACACGCCAGAAAGAACATGGTAAAGTACTGGGAGTCCCTTCTGAAGATGTGGTCCCTCCAGAGAAAGAACCCACAGGCCGGTCGGGTTCATGGCCCGTGGGGATTAGTGGAAGGGCGTGTACTTGCTAAAGACCTCTAAAAGGAGCAATCCTAACCATATCACCATGCGGCGGGAGGATGGGAAACCAGCCTCTTTCAAAAGAACAACTCTGACACTACCTAATACGTATGTATTTTTCTTTGAAACTAATTTATGTAATCAATTTCAATATGTTTGACTGCATAGTGTATAAGGCATAGTGATCCATTAGGTTTATACGTGCCTCACCTGCTAGAGATTCTAGATCTTTAAGAATAATTTGTTTTTATGTAGCGCTTCAAACTCATTCCCGCCGCTTCCAAGCACTGTAAACAGATACCACTAGTTACCAATTGATGGCACTCCGTTTGCACACCTGGAATGAAGGACAGACTGGGTCTGCCTGCCTGGATTGAACCTCGCGACCTCCAGTTCACACTCACCCGCCGCCACCCTCGCGGCGGGTCGACCCCACGCTCCAGGGGGTCTTTTTTCCCATGATTTGCCAAACACGGCTGAATCCGAGCGATTCAGGTGGCCTTTTCCGCCATTTATCCCATTACGCAAAGCGCCTGCGAGATGAGGAGGCAGGCCGAGCAGCACTAAAGAGCCTTTCAGGCCCCGTTTATTTGAGCAGTTGAACAGCGCCAAGCACACCCATGATGCAATGGTTTCTTCCTGAGTCCGAGCCGGAGCCCGGATTCCAATAAATCACGCCGGGCTGCAGGCATATTAGCATTCCAGCCCGGTCCGCGCCTCGATGAAATGCAGGCAGAGAGCAGGAACATTTACCGCAGCTCGGCTGAATGTGCGGCTCAAAAGCCAAATTCATTTTCGTGGTGGTTTTAATTTCTGCAAAATCTACCAGGGAAATTACGGTTTTGTAAATATTAATGCGAAAATATGATGCACTGTGGACCCAAAGCAGCCTGTTCTCCCCACACTAGGCGCACCGCTGCCTGCTTTCATTTCAATATTTCGTGTCCCTGCCAAGGATTCTGGGGTCGTCACAAAGTCAAACACCCTGCCATGGCTCTGGTGCAAACATTCATCACAGGACAGGATAGCATGCACGAGGGCCCTGCTTTTTGGGTAAGCGTACAGCTTCCTCTCTGGGGCATCCCCTCGGTTTTGGGGAGGCTGCGGATTGAACCTCCTTGCGAGGGGAACCCTAGTCCCTGCCCCTCAGCAGAAAGGCAGAGACCATCAAGGCTGAAGCAGCCTAGTGCTGTGAAGCACATGCCTTCCTTGCTGCATCACTTGCTTAGATAACTACAGGCTGAAGCAAAGAAGCAAAGAGGTGTGAGGGAGATTAAAGCTGCCCGTAGCGCCCAGAAGCCACCAGTGTATGCCATGAAAGCTATCTTTTATGATGCCACCTGGGCTTGCTCTGTTCCCGGTCCCGCAGCATCCGCTGTGGTTTGCTGCTGTGGTGCTATAATCATGCCGGATTTAGAGTGCCGTGGGTTACATAGATGCCATCATTATGCTGATTTGTGATGTTTAAACGTATAAAACCCAACCTCTTTTTTGGCACAGAATGCTGACCAAGTATGGGATAACCGGGTACCTCCAGATGCACCCAGAGTGAAGATGGCCAACATCCTGCATGGTGGCCCAGGTGAGGTAATCTGGCGGCTCGAGAGTCAGATGACACTGAAAGTGTAGGTGAGGCGTGCAGAGGAGACACGAGTGAGAACACTTGCATAATGGAACTAGCAGTCTCGAGGAACTGCGCATGGCCACCAGTGAGGGGCATGTGAGGACCTGACGAAAGGTTGAGAGGTTTCCATAGAGCCTGAATGGTTGAGGCTGGCTGCTCCACACAAGCAGGACCAGCACAAGGGAGCCCCTGCCGGCTACTGGGATGATCGAAAGGGGAAGGAAGTGGGAAGGACAACCCTTATTAGCAGACCAGAGGGACCCACTGGGTTCTTGCAAGGTAAGCAACAATTCTGTAAAGAACTTTCACAAAAGTACATCAGATTTCGACCTCCAAAGTAAGCTATGTTGGAGCCAACTGTCTTTCAGGGACTTTCCATGTCTTATGCAAAGTAAAGCAAGAGGGTTAGTCCTTGTAAAGCCACAGAGGGGAAGCCTTTAATGTATTTTAAAAAAAAATAAACTCCATCTGGGTGTTTATCAATTGAACTCATGAAAAACCACACAAATGTGCCTGTAAATCTGGGTCTGTCACTGAATGAAGGCAATTTCAGATCTGACAATATCAATCGATCAAGGATTTATAAAAGCACTCTACTCACCGGTGAGGGTCTCAAGGTGCTGGGGGCGGGGGGGAGGGAGGAAGTAGGCAGCTCCAGGTCAGTCGCAGAGCAAGGTCTTGAGGTCCTTCCTGAAGATGTGCAGGTTGGGGGGTCGTCTGATGTTGACCAGGAGTTTGTTCCAGGTTTTGGCTGCGAGGTAGGAGAAGGCCCTTCCTCCTGGTTTGCTTCTGCGGATGCGGGGTGTCTTTGCTAATGCGAGGTCTGCCGATCGGAGAGTTCTTTTGGGTGCGTGGAAAATGACTATCGTTGAGGTATTTGGGTCCGATGTTGTGGAGGGATTTGTAGGTGTGGGTGAGAAACTTGTAGGTTATTCTCTTCTCGCCGGGGAGCCAGTGAAGGTCTAAAAGGTTTTGCGACATGCGTTCGTGTCGTGGTGTCCCGAGGACGAGCCTGGCCCCTCGTTTTGGATGGTTTGGAGCTTGTGTAGCAGGGTCCTGTTGATGCTGGTGTAGAGGGCGTTTCCGTAGTCCAGTCTGTTGGTTATGAGTGTGTGGGGGACAGCTTTTCTGTGTTCACGGGGGATCCATTTGAAAATCTTTCAGAGGATGCGGAGGCAGATGAAGTTGGTGGAGGCAATGGCATTGATCTGGCGAGTCATGGTGAGGGAGGAGTCAAGGATGTTGCAGAGGTACCGAGCGAGGTCTTTCGGGGTGGGAGGATCCCCGAGGGCAGAGGGCCACCACGTATCGTCCCAGGCGGAGGTTGAGGGTCCCAGGATGAGGACCTCAGTCTTCTCCGTGTTGAGCTTCAGGCTGCTTTCCTTCATCCATGTTGCGACGTCCTTCATTCCTTCCTGGAAGCCGAGCATGGTGTCTTTGGGATCCTTCGTGAGGGAGAGGATGAGTTGGGTGTCATCGGGGTAAGATACTATGTTGAGCCCATACTGTCTGACGATGGCGGCGAGGGGGGTCATGTAGATGTTGAAGTGCGTGGGGCTGAGTGATGATCCCTTTGGTACTCCGCGGTTGATCTCTGGAGGTTGGGAGATGAAAGGGGGGAATCTGATCCTCTGGGTTCAGCCGGAAAGAAAAGAGCGGATCCAGTTGAGGGAAGCTTCTTGTATCCCAGCGTCATGCAGTCTGGCTGCGCGGGTGTAGTGTGAGATGGTGTCGAAAGCCGCAGAGAGGTCTAGTAGGATGAGTGCTGCAGTGTGTCCCTGGTGGAGCAGCATGCAGAAGTCGTCCGTGGCTGTGAGGAGGGCAGTCTCGTGCTGTGGTTGCTGCGAAATCCACACAGGATGGCGTCAAGGATGGAGTGCTCTTCGATGAATGTAGTCAGCTGGGTATTTACGACTCTTTCGGCGACTTTGGCAGCAAACAGGAGCAGGGCGATGGGCCTGTAGTTCTTCCGATCTGTGAGGTCAGCCTTGGGCTTCTTGAGGAGGGGCTTGACTTTTGCCTTCTTCTAGTCGTCAGGGACTGTGCCGGCTTGGAGGGAGGCGTTGATGGTCGGTCCTAGTTCAGGGGCGATGGCGGATGTGAGATGTGAGGTGGGCAGGGGTCTGTGGGTGCTCCAGATCTGGTTTTCATCATGGTCGTGGTGTCGAGATCCACCGTTGCGGGGGTCCAGGTGGTGATGGTCGGCTGGTGGTCATTGGAGGGGGACAGGGTGGTGAGCGTTGTCTGGTGGCTGAAGTGGTCGTAGAGGGTCTTGATCTTCTGAGGAGTTTGTTGCAAAGTTCCTGGGATGGTGTGACGTCAGTGGCCTCGCTGGGGGTTTGATGAATTGCTGTATTGTGTTGAAGAGTTCTCTGCCGTCGGTTGGGTTGATGTCGAGTTTGTTCTTGATGTAGGTCCGTTTGGTGTCCCTTATGAGCTGGTGGTATTCCTTTAGGGCGCTCCTATGGTTGTTTTGGACTTCTTTGATTTTCCGGTTTTGCCATATTTTCTCGAGGCGTCTGTTGGTGCGCCTGGTGACTTGAATTTCGGTGGGGAACCAGGTGGCCTCAGAGGGTGTTTGGCAGGGTTACAGAGGGGGGCGATCTTGTTGGCGCATCTGGTGATACATCAATGCAGTTCTTTGGCTGCAGAGTTGGCGTCTGTCGTGGTAGTGGGGGTGTGTAGGGGGAGGGTGGCGTTGAGGTACTCCTCTGTGATTTTGCTCCAGTTCCTTCGTGGTGGGCGTGTTGCTGGCTTGGGTGCGGTGGTGGTGCTGAAGGTGAAATGTAAGCAGTGGTGGTCGGTCCAGGGGGGCTGGGTGGTGTGGCTGAAACATACGTTCGACCCTCCTGCGAAGATGGGGTCGAGGGTGTGTCCTGCTCTGTGCGTGGAGGTGTTGATGATTTGTTTCAGACCGAGGTTGGAGAGGTTGTCGAGGAGGGTGGTGGAGTCGGGGTTGTTGCGGTTAACGAGGTGAAAATTAAGGTCTTCGAGTAGGATGTAGTCCATGGAGGTGATGGCATGGGGTTCAACGAGGTCAGTGATGTCCGGTGTGGCCAGGCCGCGGGGGTCTGTAGGCTAGGGTGCCGCGGAGCTTGGTCCTGGGGGAGGTCTGGAAGTGGAGGTGTTCTGTGTTGGCGTGGGGGTCTCCCATGGTGGATGTGGAGAGTCGGAGGGAGGACTTGTGTGCGATGGCGAGTCCGCCTCCTGGGCGGAGTGGGCGGTCCTTCCTTTGGATCTTGTACCCGTCAGGGATGGCGGCGGCGATGTCGGGCCCGGAGGTGGTGTTGGACCAGGTTTCCGTGAAGAAGGTGAAGTTGGGCGCGAGGGAGTCTATCAGGTCCCAGATCTCTAAGGCGTGTCTGTGGAGGGAGCGCATGTTGAGGAGGATGCACGTCAGACCTTTGGTGTCCACGGCGCAAATAATTTTGGATAATGCCAATTAGAACCCAAAGGAAAAACAATGTTTTCAAAATAGGGTACTATTGTTCTGGTATGTTTGCAATGTTCGTTTCCACTGTTTTCATACATAAAATTGTTCTCAACCCCCAACGGATTAGTCACTTTTCTACATTGGCTGCCCCATCCCCTCCGAGCTCCAAGAACACTCCTCTCTTAAACAAGGAATGCACCCTTGACAAAAATAACTTGTTTTCTTTCCCATCAAACCGGTAAGAATGGCGCCTGAAAGGGAATTTAATACACGTTTTCAAAACTGTGGTTGATTGTATCCGAAATCATTTTGCTTTAGTTCATTATGAAGGCATTAACCACCCATTGAATATTTCAAATTCACTTTCGCACATTTTTTCTTTTCACTGTATATAATCAATTCTTTGAATATTTGTTCACATTTTAGGTTTTCAAACTTTGGAAAAATACAGATAGCATGCCAATTTAGTATCAATTATTTTGAAAACATAATAATATTATATTCGGTTTGGTTTTCAGTGTCAATGTACAAAGTCTGGATTCAGGGAGATTGGGAATTGTCTTTATTCAATGGCAGACATTATTTACACACGCTTCATGACTTGAATTGGTAAAAAAAAACTTCGAGCTGGGGTTTCTTCTTGTTTTTTTTTTAATTCAACCACCTGTTCAAAGCACGCAGACGCATGGTATGCACCCTCACCAAAATGCTCATTGTTTTAATCTTCCTGCTTTTTAAAAATATGGCAACGTTATCTGAAAATACTCTACCACAAATATTCGAAGATTGGATTTAAAATATTAACTTTTTCAGTCCTTTAATATTTGCGTATATTCCCATGCATCCCCTTAGTTTTATGGGGAGGAATAGAAATAATGGGGAAGCTTAAACTGCTAGAACAAAGCCACCAAATGGACTCTCATGGACCCCCCCCTAGACAACACTCTGCTGGCGGGTGCAGTGACTCACTGCAGCCCCCCCTGCCTGCAGGGGGATCTCTGTTCCTTCTGTAAAGCGCGAGTCTGTCCCCTCTGTAAAGCACAGGTGGGTGCCACCTGCACAGTGAAACAAACGAGCACCTGATTAAAGCAGCCACTCCGTATTTCACTGAATGCACTGCCCCCAGGGGCAGCCCCAGCTCAAGGCTGCCCGGACGGCAGCACATTCATGGAAAGCGAATGCACTGTTAACCCCTTCGTAGCGGGGCAAATTCCCATGCTGAGCTGGGGGGCGGAGGGGCGCGCACAGCGCCCCTGTGCTCATGACGAGGTCAGCTCGTCATGAGCCACAGTGGTCGTGTGCTCATGACGAGCTGAGCTCGTCATGACCACACCCGTTTCTTTAGAACGTTCGCACAGCAGGGGAATTAGCCAAGCGTGCGAGCGTTCTAAAGGTCATGACGAGCTGAGCTCGTCATGAGCACACGAGCACTGTGGCTCATGACGAGCTGAGCTCGTCATGAGATGCGAAGGGGTTAATGTTTGCGCCTGGAGCACCTATTAAAGGTGCGCCATGGGGCAAACCTGAACAGAGAGTCCAATACATAATACGGCCCCAGAAGTCCAACATCACAACAAAAGACATGTAGGCACCAACCAGTATAGAGGAAAGCGTAATACACTATTACACACGTATATATCTTACACTATTACACACTTATATATCTCATGCTAACAGGGAACATCCTGCAACAGAAAGGGTATCCAGCCGCATGTACTTCTCCTTCCCATAGCACACGTCATTGAACAGAAAATTTTCAGGGCCCCTAGAACTATGCAATTTTGAGGTTGCGTTTTTGCATAGTTCTCAATGTGCTGCATTCGCCACATAATCCAACTGCCCCATAATCAGCAGATTTGAACACAAAAAAATTGTTTCTGGCTCAAACGGTTCAAAGGTTACTAGGTCCTTTGTAAAGCTTACTGGTCACCTTTCAGTAGCTTATTGCTATATTTGAGTGTTAAACTGGAACTAATGAGGTGCAACCAATGCCCAGACAGTATTAACAAGTGTAAACATGACAATAATGACGTATTATTATTATAAAATGTGTCGCACAATCTGCCTTTCCTTGACACATAATTAGGCTTTCCTGTTTTCGGTTTCTATTTTTGGTAAATTCTGGTGGGGTTTTTTCACTGTTTTCAATATCTTAAAAAACAGTTGTTATCAGTGGTTACACATTTTCGCGCCACTAAAAACAACAGAAAAGGTGTTTTTCCGGTGTTTATGGAACGTTTTGCTTTTATTATTGCTTGCTTTCTGCACTGAAAGAACATGGTGTGTAGACAGTGTACTTATAGTGTATATGAGGTCCAAATAGATGTTTGCAAATTAATCTCATTGTAGTACACCATACAATACTTCTTCAGTGAGTCTTTGGGTCATGTGCACTCGCTCTTTCCTTTCCATGTAAACTTCTGTGAAAAGGCCCTATCAGCATTCTTAGCCCATTGGGCAGAGAACCATCAGTTAAGGGACACAGTTGGGATGACTCTTTCTTTGATGCCACATAAAGCACGAAATGATAAATATTTGCGTTTTAGTTCCTGTGCATTACAAACCAGTGCACCAGAATAGACCAAAAAGTCAATAGCATCCCTCATTAACTCTTAAGTTTGTAAAGATGCTTTCAGCATACCATCTAACAAGTGGCAAGGATCTACTACAGGGAATCACTTCAGCTCGGGTATCAATTTTGACAGGTCATCACACAACTTTTTTATATACGTAGCTGAATCACTGCAAATACAAACAATATCACTCCAATCTTTGTTGAACTTGGAAAGAACCTTTTTTGCAGAGCATAACAAGTGACACTGCGTTCCATGTTTTCCAAAAGTCTGGTGTCATGTTTTCACCACTATCCCAGATGCTTGGTGATATATAAACTTGTCACTATACCTTGCATTGAATGTTAAAAGCCTGAGGTGTTGGCAATTCACCTACTATCAATACTGACCCACTAGAAACTACGGTCTGATGTATTAAGGGTTTTTACCCATTGGGTAAAAGTGATGACACATATTAAAAATGATTTTTATGTAACCAGCCATTTTACCTATCGGTAAAAGAATCAAATGCAGCCAAAATGTCAAATATGAGTTTGATATTTCCTGATTCTCTGTAGTTTATAAAATAATTAAACTAGACCTAAAACATGAAACTAAATCCTGCATCTTTAGACCAAAGGTCACAAAACTGAAAAAGTAAAAGGAAGAAGAAACAATATTTTAGTGCATGCCTAAAGAACAAAACCCTAGCAGAATAATATTAGCCAGTCTTTCTTACTGCTACTTGTATAACAAAGTTACATTATATTTACCCCATCAGGAAGATAACAATGACTTTCACTCTCTTTTTCCTTTCTTTGAATGCCATTTAGTTTGTGGTTGTCCAGGTGTTTTTTCAGTGTTTATATGTTTTCACTGGTGAGGGCTATTTTTCTTTCAGTGGGGTTTTATCAGTTATTATAGGTTTAAACCTAAAACCCCACAGCCTACACATAATTTACTCAACCCTGCCACATAATTTGGCTCTCCTCTGCCGTATAATACAGTGGTCTTGACTATTAGGCAAGCAGCACTGATGCTCATAAATAGATTTTACTGATCAGAAATGGGACTCACAATGGGTTTCACAAAACCCACACTGACAAGAACATAGCTATTTTCTGAAGTGAGAAACAGTAGTGCAGATTTCACACAGGATTTCCTGCAGTCCACACAAGCCTTTACTCAGTCATCTCGTTAACAGACATAGGCTTTGTCCAATAGGTTTCCTATAACCCTCCGTAAACTTAACCAAACCATCTCGCGAACACATTAAATTATAAATGGAAATTCCACTCATTCGAAATCATGCCTTATCTGGGGACCAAAAGTTATGACTTCCCATATTCTAGAGACTCACACAGGCAAATAAAAGTGCACATGCACCACAACAACAGAGACACGTACACACTTCCACAAACTAGATCCGTTGTAATCACGCACATGTGAAGACAGGTGGGCAAGCAAACGCAACATCGAAACTTGCAAAACACAACCACCCAGCCTTCACTCATCATCTGTCCCGACGCAGTAGCACCTTCTAAAACCAAGCCGACATACAAGCTTTAATATTGTCAAAGGACATAAACTGGAAACAACACAACCCCTCACCTGCAACGCAACAATAACTCTGCTAGAGTTCTGAAAGAAAACAGTCCATCCCCCTCTTATTTCATTGGCTGACAGCCTCACACCTCTCCAACCAGGCCAGGAGCAGTAAAGAGCAACACACATCCAACGTTTACTCCTCAGTCGCTCAGCGCAGTGGCGTAGGAAGGGGGTGCAGGCCGCTGCGGGGGTCATCACTGAGGGGAGTGACAAAATGGCAAAAATATGTGTAACTATCTTTTTTTCCCTATTTTAATAATTTCAATGTGGACGGGTTACGGGAAATTTTCTGCATCGGGTACCACCTGACCTTGCTACGCCACTAGCCCAGCGTTTCCTACCGGACGCCCGCTGAGAGCCAGCACGTCTGCACAGCAGCAGCCGCCTCCTGACCAACTTCCTCCCAGCGGGGCCTCCTCCTGCTCAGGACGGCTGGACTGGAGAAAAGCTGCCAATGCTGCTAATTTTCTCTTGAGCCATTATCTTTTGAACATTGATTTTCGAACTCCGAAATCTTGAGAGCTCCCTTGCTGACAATGAAGTAATTGCTCTTCGTGTTCTGCTCTGATATTCCAATGCCTGTCTTTCTGTTTCTCCCTGTTTATTTGAGAACAGTCTGTTCCAGTGGGCAGAGTGTTCTGATCGTATAGCCCTTCTCCGTTAGACTACACCGGGAGTTAATGGCCCTCACCTTTGTTATAGGACCTCGTCCACTACTCATAGGGTTCAGGGTCTCTAACAACCGTCACTGCCCTCAGCAGTAGACACCGCTGTAATAATATTAGTGTTCTTGTCAGAACTTTGATTACGGACTTATTTAATATTTGTATTAAAAGATGATTATTTGTACTAATTTTATCAAGTACGCATTTAATATTGAAGTCCATATATTTGGTAATCTAGTGTTCATTTTAATTTTAAATCTATATGTTAAATTTACGCGTTAAAATTTTACGCATCAACCTTAAAAACTGAGCCAGTAGCAACCCCGTATTTGCCACAATGTTTGACTAAATAATTTTTTTTAAAAAAAATCACACCGCGTCATAATTCTAAGCCTTAACTCCAGAGAATGATATCAAATTGCAGAAACAAACCAGCCCCTTGGTAAATGTTTATTCACAGTAAAGACGTAAACAGTCCTGTCCCATTCCTTCATGTTAATGGACTGACCCTCAACCACTAGCATTTCAGAGGAGCCGGAAGCCACATCTTCAAAAAATGCAACACACCAAACCACCTTCACCATTATATGCCTAAATCAATCTATGAACTTTCCGCCACAATAGCAAGGCAATGTCAAAATGTAGTCAACAAACCCTACGCTTAAGCATGCATGAAAATACACAGCAGGGCTTTGCTATTTGCAGACGCATAGTTTGCTTTTCAAGCATGAATGAAAAAGCACATAATTAAGACGCCAGTTCTGGTGATGCTTCAAGGAAAACTCAATAAATAAATAAAGTGATCTATTTTCGGAGCGCATTACAAATGGATTGAAACAGTTGGCTACCTGATAACAACCTTCCTACTATGTATAATCCATAACAACCAGCTTAGATTACTGCCTGCATTTGAAAAGGAATATAAATGCGCTATTACAATCTGATCACTTACAACGTATCAATTAAAACCACAGCAGAACAAAATTATAACCCTGAATGTACAGCTATCAACAATAAAGCATACAGAGCCAATCCTCTAGGATTCATTTAAACTGCTTCAGATAAACTGCGAAAGGCTAGTTATATACACTTTACAGTTATATACACAAAGTGTATATAACTGGGTGAGACTTTTCACACGGCTAAAACATTTCGCGCACGCAAAGCAACTAGCTTGTTTTTTTTTGGCTATGCGCATGTTCCTAGAGAACAAAAAAGTTTAAAATTGAAAAGAAGCATGTGTTTTACTTGGTAGTTAAATAGGATACCATGCCTGCCAACTCACACGGTGCCACCGTGTGACACACGATATCGGCTCACATCACACATTCTCCCGGTGAGGAGCCGAAATCACACAATGGCAGGGAAAACAAGCTGAAAACCACTGTAAATAGATCAAGACCCCGTGCAAGCTTTTTTTTGAGAGGGGGGGGGGGGGGGGCTTGGGGGCGGGGAAGAGTTCAAAAGTGCCTCCTAAGTACTTCTCGGCCGGAGGCCAAACCTCTCTAGGCCCCACCCCTCCACACACAATGGGATTGTTCTTCAAGTTGGCAGGTATGGGATACATAGGAGAGATGCCCTGTGCCAGCAGCTGTCCTATAGGGGTGGCATAGGTCCATCTCTCAGGGTGTGTACAGCGGTCTGATGCTGCCTCAGACGTGTCTGCAGTGGGTGTCAATGGAGGTTGAGCAAACATAACACTTAGCGGGGGTGATGGCTGACGTGATAAGTCGGAAAAATTGAAAGAGCGGAGTACCGTCAACTGCGGCGCATAAGACGTATCCATGTAAGATGACACTGCCACTTCTGGTGCGGTCCAGAAGCAGAATCTGATATGTGGGGGTTGTGCAGAGTTGGGTCAGTGAAATAAATGGAGAGCCCACCTCCCGGTAGAACCCTACCAACAATCCTGAGCCGTGTGGAGCTTTCCGCAGCCCCTTGGATGAATTGCATAGTAGGAACAGTCTGCCAAGGAAGAGAGCCAAGGTGTACAACAGGTGGGTTCACATTGGGAGTCTGGTGGGCAACCTGCCCTTGTTATAACCTGACGCAGAACGAACACAAAAACATTAAGTTGACAAATTTGGGGTGCTGGGAGGGGGGGCACATAACTGAGTGATCGACCTGCAAATCTTTAAGTAGTACAGAATTTCAATGTACTGAAATGAATTTGTACTTGTAAAGCGCACTGCTGCCCCAGCAAAGTGGCGTCCTGGCGCTGTACTCATACCGCTGTGGAACCCTTCCTGGCTTTCCCTGTGAAGTGTCCACTCCTGGGCACCCCCAAGGTGAAGCCAGGCATTCCAGCGCTGTTGGGGCAGTTGTGGAGATTAAGCAAGCTATTGCCCAGAGTTGCAGAGTGGGACTCATGATTAGAATAGGCACTGAGGCGAGAATTATCAGGTCCGAGGAAATTGAGCACAAGACCCGCCGAGGCGGGAATTGAACCCTGGTACCAGGCCAGACCTCTGCATCAGGGTCTGCCGCTCTAACCATTGAGCCACACTTCTCTACTATAGCTCAAAAGTCAACTGATGTCTTACAAACATCATGGGGAAGGGCTTCTGAGGAGTGATATATGGGAAGCAGCCTTTACAATGAAGTAAAGGACATGCAGTGCCTTTACCATGCATGGAAAGCTTGTTTAAAATAAGTACAGCTATAGTTAGGACCTAGTTTCAACAGCAAGAGCTTTTTTTGTTTTGCAAATAACTTTGGCATTGTTTTACGAATCCTCGCAAAAAGTTCAAAACTAGTATGTGCTTACTTCAGCTGCTGCCTTGAAAGTTTTGTGGTGATCCGTCAAGCGGCGGCCGAGGCGAAGGGGGGTCCCAAAATGTGTTTTCCCCATGTTAATTACCATAGAGATTTTAGACACAACTACAGCCTGAACTGCTGAATGGAATTACACCAAATTTGCCAGAAAGGTAGCTGTTGGTCCACAAAGTGATCTTTTTGTAGGGTGAAGGAAATCCGTTCAGTAGTTTAGGAAATATTAAGGGAAAACCAAATTTGAATATATAGGGAAGGGGATCCTCTGAGGATCAGACAGTCCCAGTGTTCAAATCTGATTGGCTGCCAACTCTTCAAACAAGGAAGTGTTGGCAGCCATCTTGGGGCTTGGCTTCAGCCAAGTCTCCCCCCCCACCCCCCCCCCCCCCAAAAAAAAGGTGTCATGGTAGGAATACCCTGAACCCCTCTGCTTCTTGGGGTGGGGGCATCCCACAGGGACCCCACCTGGAACAAAAAGCATTTGAAAAAAAAAAGAAAAGATTTCGGCAGGAGGACCCAGGTGGCATGGCCGGGCCCTAGGGGATGGGGTCCCAGGGGCTGAATTTGGCCCACTGTATAATGGCCAGGCCCCCATCCCCTAATAAAAATTAGAAAATAAAGATCAGAAGGAAGCAGAAAGACGCAGAACAAAAGCTCAGAAAGAGGCAGAATAAAGGTCAGCAACGAGCAGAAAGAGGCAAAATAGAGGTCAGAAAGGAGCAGAAAGAGGCAAAATAGAGCTAAGAAAGGAGCAGAAAGAGGCAAAATAGGGGCCAGCAATGAGCTAGAAAGAGGTAAAATAGAGATCAGAAACGAGCAGAAGCAGGCAAAATAGAGATCAGAAACGAGCAGAAAGGGACAAGGGACAAAATAAAGGAGAAGGCGGCAGACAGTGAGCAGAGAACGAGCAGAACCAACTCAGGCACCCACCCATAGACTAACTGAGACACGTACACCCCCTCACAGTCGCAGTTAGACACTCATGCCTCCACGTACTCATACTCTCTCTCACCCACTCGCAGACCTACTCAGAGACTGATGCACGACTCACAGACCCTCTCAGAGACTCACACCCACTGACAGCCACTAACACACTCATTTACAGATCCACTTATACTATACACTTACGCATCCACTCACAAACCCACTCAAATGCTCATGCACCCAGTCACAGGCACACTCACTCATGCACCCATTCATACTCACTCACAGACCCAGTCCGACCCTCACGCACCCGCTCACCCAGACAGCATGCATCTACTCACATACCCAGTGAGACACTTATGCAGGTACACCCAGAACCACTCAGACACTAACACACCCAGTATTGGGTGGTAAGGTATTTTTAGGGTTTAGGGGTGGGTAAATGTATAAGTTGGTATGGGTGTTTTTAGGACTTAGGGTTGGGTAAGCGTATTGGGTGGTAAGGGTATTTTTAGGGTTTAGAGGTGGCTAGGGGTATTGGGTGGTAAGGGTGTTTTTAGGGTTATGGGGTGGGTATGGGTAAGGGTATTTAGGGTTTTTTGGGGGGTAAAGGTATTGGGTGGTATGGGTATTTTTAGGGTTTAGGGGCATGAAGGGGTATTGTGTGGTAAGGGCATTTTTAGGGTGTAGGGTGGGAAAAGGTATTCGTTGGAAAGGGTGTTTCTAGGGTTTAGGGTGGGTAAGGAAATTCAGTGGTAAGAGTATTTCTAGGGCTTAGGGTGGGTATGGGTATTGAGTGATACAAGGTTTTTAGAGTTTATGGGTGGGTAGGGGTATTGGGTGGTAATAGTGTTTTTAGGGTTTAACCTCTTCCATGCGTCCTGTCCGACATCACGGTGGGTGATTGCGTTGGGCGGCCGGGGGTCGTCAGATTTGCGCACGCATGGAATTCGTCCGCACAGCGGGGAAATGTGCGCCGCATTGAAGTGGCTTAAGGTGGGTAAAGTTATTGGATTGTAATGATATTTTTAGGGGTTGGTAAAGGTATTTGGTGAGATGTGTAATTAAAAAAGTGATGTTTGGAGGGTCTCACCGCAAAAATATATATGGGACACTTCCCTTAAATAGACTTTCTATGTTTGGTAAACTGGCATGCATGGTAAAAGTATAAGCCTGATAAAATGTTGTGTGGTAAAGGCATAAGTGGTTGCTGGCAGCGTTATAATGTCATACATCCTTTTATATTGTCTTTTCAGCAATTGGTCCTGATGTTCATGTCACTGCATCTAAGAAGTAAATGGGATGAAGTAGAAGAATGTTGCAGAAAGTAGAGGCAGCAAATATTTAATTCAGGAAAACTGAACTCTCATCTTCAAAAATCAGGGCCATTCCCTTAACTTCTGCCCACAAACTCCATTAGAGCTCCCAATTTAAAATGTGAACAAATATTAGTTATGAGATGTAAAGTATTACCAAGGTATACATTGTTAAATATTGGGATAATGTTTAATACCAGATCTACTGTTGATGAGCTCTCCTGACCATGTGGACTCCTGCCGACAATCCTTCAATGGGATGTGCAGAATTGTTAATTACTGGATCTCGCCGGTTGGGACCCTTTTGTTTTTCCCTAGTCAGGATAAGACTGGACTCAATATTGAGACATCCTTTAAGTATGGCCAGCACTAGCCACAGGAAGCTTCACCAGGGATCCCCTAATGTACGAGTTGAGATGCCCGATACAAATTCCATCAGACATCTATCTGTTCTCATCCTCAATCCCCTCGCTAGTCTCAGAGTAGAAAGCCCAGAAAGAGGCCTGCTGTAATGACTGTTTGCTATGCTTGTCTGACCACCGAGAATTTAAAGGTGGCACCATGACCAATTGAGTTCTTGCTTTCGGACAGTTTCACAAGTTCAGAATAAATGCTGCCCCAGAACTATTTCTTGGTAATAGTCGAATTTCGCTAAAAGACTCTGGGATTCTGTCACAGTGACCCTCAAGGAGAACTAAACCTGAAGGACCAAAGGAATTGCATGAAGATGCTGCTGTGCCCTGTAGGAAGAAAAGAAGCTAGCCTAAGGCTACTGGAGCTGCCCCATATCTCAGGTTAAGATCCAAGGCCGTTCCCATAATACAACCTAGATAGAGGACCAACTCGAGGAAGAGGGAGCCTGCAGACCAGGACATTCAAGAAGGACTTCCTTCATGCAACAAATCAACATCTGGAGACGTGCTTTATGCTGCTAATCATTCACCCATCACCCTTGCTCAACACATTCACTCACAGGAACATTTTACCCAGCTTGAGCAAGCTGGGCATTTGTAATATTTAATGTCTGTGCATATCTATCCCTGATCAAACACCGCCAACCCCCAAAAACAATGGGGTGCTGTTCCAACTAGCCAGTTTTTAAATTATATCGGTTATCAAGAATAAAAACACTTTGGAACTTTATCAAATGAATTTACTTAAGTTACTCAAGATTATTTAAGAATTGTTGAAGATAATCAGTAAGCAATAGTCATAAATGTAGGTATTTTGTAAAGCGCACAGCTGCCCCAACGGGGCGTCCCGGCGCTGTAAAACGCTGTGGAACCCTTCATGGCTCTCTCTGTGAGATGCCCCTCCTGGGCACCCCCAAGGTGAAGCCAGGCATCCCAGTGTTGTAGGGGCCGTTGTGGAGATTAAGCAAGCTATTGCCCAGAGTTGCAGCGTGGGACCCATGATTAGAGTAGGTGCCGAGGCAAGAATTATCGAGTCCGCAGACATTGAGCCCAAGAACCTGCCGCGTCGGGAATTGAACCCTGGTCCCGGGCCTGATCTCTGCTTCAGAGTCTGCCGCTCTAATCAGTGAGCCACACTTCTCCATAAATGTAGTATTAATGCATTGATCCCTACACTGGGATATGTGCATGTGACGGAAATCACTATCCCAAAACCCAGTGCATCCAAAAGTCACTGACCGACCTTAAGCTTTAAGGGTCTCTTTTCAGTTGTACAAAAATGTGGAGGATTGTCACCAGCCTATGAAAAGAATGTATGTATTTATATAAATATATATACAGTCTTTTTCTTGGGTGATTGATAGATCTGGTAATAATCATTCATATTTTGCGGACACCTGGAAAAAGACCCTACAGCTTATGGGGTGGGTTGTGGGGTGTGAGTGAGTGAGTGAGAGTGTGTGTCAAACATGGGAGCTTGAGTGTGGACTTGCAAGGCTATTTACTTACCAGCAAAGTGCCCTTGCTAAGAAAAAGCACTAGGCCCGTTACCACAGGTGTGCGAGTGAGCGTGGTTTAAGAGACATCTACACCTCACCTTTAACTCCACCACATTCTGCTTGGCATTGAATGTCTTCTTTTGACTTCATGATGCCCAGTGAACCACAATGAAGAAGCCACAAATAAATGTAAGCACTTATGTGAAACATAAAACTAACTCTGGAATTCCCTGCTGAAAACCACAAGAATTAATAACTCCATCCAGACCACTTCCCTGACGAGTAGGGTGACCACCTCACTCCATGTCATCAATGGTGTCCATTCTTTGGCGTTCACAAGGAAACCTAAAGCATTTTGGAGTGCGGTGGTCTCGGTCCGCATTCACAAAATAATTTGCTTTGATATGTATGGTTAAAAACTCAGGACTGCAAACAGTGTCCATGATGACGTTGAGGGAAGAGCTCGCCCTAATGATGACAAGTCCCTGGTTGGCAGTCTGCTGAAGCAAGCTGCCCTTTCCCCCACTCATTCATTACTCACTATGACAACTCCGAAAACACCGGTATCTTTGATCACTCCGATTCCCGCTCCTGTTCCCGTGATCAGGGTTACAAAATGGCCGCCATTTCTTTCACCTTGAAAACCAGATAGAAGTCAGACACAACAAAACACGTCACGCTTCATTTCTTTTTGTGCTGACTGGGTATAAAACCGGCGCAGAGCACCAGCTGCTTTCATATTCAGCCAGAAAATCAACAGGACGAGATTTGCAGGGAAACATCTACATCTGTTTTATTTTCCTACCCCTACCAAATACAATCTGACTAAAATTAGAAGAGCAATGAAAAACACCCTCACAAAATAAACAACGCGTTTGGCGGGGCGTGGGGCCTCCTTTGCCAGTTTTGTGTCATTCGATTTTCTGAATGAGCGCCTCATACAGAAGGGGTACAGGAAACTGCTCCATGCCGGGCAGTCCTATTAACACCAGATCTCGGCACAGAGGCCCAACACTGGGTCCTGATGCAAAATCGTGATTGCAGAATGCTCACTGCCCAAGCAGCAAACTCTCAAATAATTGTGATATTTTGTTTAATACAATTGACAAAGAATTGGATTTGTGCCTAAAATGCTGTTGCATTCTAATCCATGCCCCAAGGGGGCGTAGGGGGTGGGGGAGTTCGCACCTTAAAGTAAATGGGCAAGATACTGGAGTGAACATATTTTTTTAAAAATTAAAAACACTACATTTAAGGGCATTTATACATAAACTGAACAGAAAGCTTTTACCAGCCCAGCAGCAGTTTGCTTTTAATTTTTTCTTTTCGATAAGGGGAAGTAAATAATATATTTAAACTAGGACATTAATTGAGCAGTACACAATAATTTAGCTTGCACGTGCATGCCATTAGGCTAAACCCTGAAGGGAGAATTATATACCACGCGGCCAGTGTTGGGAATGGGGCAAAAGGCACCATTACAAGCACAAAGGCTAAGTACTACCTTCGGTCACGTGTGGTGCCCACTTCTCAGTACAGACAAAGGCGGCTTTACTTTGCAGCTGTGTGCCCTGATCCCAGCCCATAGCCAAACGTGTGTGATCAACTTTTGTACTGTCTGCTTTTTGGTCTCCCTTGACAGCGCAGCTGTCTGCTATACATACTGTTACTAATTCTTTAAAATAGGGTAGGCTTTGACTCCACACCTAGGAATATTTCCCTATCACCCCTTGCTATTGGCAACTTGGGGTATCTTTCTGCCTCCATCCAGTACAATGCATGAGGGACTATTTTACATCTTAAGAAAACTACAATATTTACAGTTTGTCACATTCAATTCTTTGTCTACTATATTAATTTTTATAAAGAATGCAATGCTTTTTGCTGCCTTTCTCTTCAATCTTAGGCAATTCCGATAGTCTGGCTTTATTGTGCTAAGTAGCATTCCTGCATGCAACACATAGAAACAGCATTTGTGAATGCGTATGTCTAATTGGGTTAGCGCATGAAAGTTAAACATATTGACTTTGCCATTGCTTGTTACTGTGCATCCCCAAAAGCTTTTCCTGGGGTAGGTATCCTGACTCTCTAATCCTAGCAATGCCTTTCGGTACCTGTCTAGGCTGGGCAAGTTATCCTAGAGTGGACCCAGCATCTGGAAACTGTCACCAAAGGACTTGCCTCATCCATGGAAGGTTGCTGGTCCCAGGGCAGGGGCGGGGCCAGGGTGCTGGAACATGCATTATAATTCCACTTCTCAATAGTAAATGTTTCCCTAGTGTATGTTTCAAAAAGGGACAGGCATTAAGGAAAGCCTCAATTCCATCATTAACAAAGGCGGTCCCATGCAAGCAAATCATGGAACTGCATGGAAAGGAAGGTCTGGCACTTTAGCACCAAACCTTTTGCTCCACTGTATATTAAGTTATATGGGCCAATTGTCTATTCAACTTTGCAAGGGCAAGGCCTCCACAATGCTTTCAACCAGTGTGACTTGAAAAGATTTTTGGTGAAATTCAGTACTTACTGGAGCCAATTCTAAAGAGAAATCAAACAAAAAAAAGGTTGTTCTATAGATTAACTTTTCGGCGGTGAGTGCGTTGGGAGTAGAAATGTATTCAGTGTATGCTGTGGAGTAAATTATTTCTCGTCATCTAGTTGATCTGTAAGGAGGTCCATCTGCCATCCGCGATCTTTCCTTACGTGCCCTCACTTGAGAGGATCCAACTTAACAGAGGACACTATTAAAATCTGCCTCCTGTATAGTAATCGATCAATGATCGACTGAGGACTGGAAGAGGATAAGACTATACTTAGTAATAAAGATAAATATTTCTTGGTAATTACCATCCTAACAAAAGCAATGATTAATATACGATTTTCACTAATGCCCAAAATGTGGGAGATTAAATGACAGTTAACGAATACACCTGCTCCAAAGGGCATGGCTAATTTGAAAAATAAGCAAAGAAAAATATGACCCTTGCGAATTAGGATATTGAAAAGAAAGATCTCAAAATGCGATTTGCACCAGTTTCATCTTTATTAGAGTCTTACGTAAGGAGTAGAAGCAGAGCTGTCAAGGGACTCTCTGATTGGCTCAATTCTATCTAGGTTACACAGAAAATAACATTTGCAAAAGGGATAGAAAAATTATTTCTCACTTTATCTGCTAAGAAACCTAGAATGCAAAGCCATTGAAAAACAGTAGTAAAAAATTCAAGGCTTTGTTATAAACAAACTATACATCTTCCATGACTTTTCATTAGGCAATCAATGTGGCTTCTTAAAATGATCAATGGGGTCATTTCCATCGTATATCTTTATGTGCTGGAAACATCAATAATACACCCGGCCTTTCTTTGCTACACCAGAATAAAATGGAGTAAGATCAGATATGCAATAAGCGAGCCGGTTGTAAAGAGCGACACCACTGAGCGCTGCAGTGACCGAGGCTCTGAAAAGAGCTAGACCGCTAAGTGCAGCGACCACAAGCAGGGCTGAAAGAATGAGGCAGCCGAGTTGACGGAAGAAACTTAGCGGCTGGAATGTTACTGTGAATCACTATCCGGCTGTGCCTCAACGTTTAAATATATGTAATGGAACCAAGTAAAAAAACACACCACTATTGTACAATGCACTCGGTGTCCAGTAGGGGTTCATTTACATGTTCCCATCACCGAAACCCAATTAGATCCTGGTGTACGTAATCACTTCTCAATTGAACCACACATATCCTTCTGTTCTATGCGTAGAATCTCATTTTGGTGACGCTCCGGTAACATTAAAATTGTGTTAAATTAGCATTTGCAAAGCAATCTATTGCTTGTTGGTATTAAATTATGATAAATAATACCTAAAAATTAAAACCGGGTTAATTCAATGGTAATTTGGGACTTACGTCACAGAAAACTGCTCAGGAGTGAGCAGAGGCAAATCTTTGCAATACAAATAAGTAGTGCCATAATTAGAGTTTGGAGGACACGGTACTCTGTCACAAATGTGGCAGATGTCCTATCCGCAGTTTTGCAAGTTTATTATACCTCAATGGCACTTGTAATATGGTGGAGGGGACATCTGCTACTTTTTTGGGATGGAATTCCCTGTCCACCAAATTTTAAATAAGACCTGTAGAAATTCTGATAATTTAGATGCCTGTTTATACTATGGCTGTGTGCTGCAGAGCAGAGTGAAGTAGGTATTATGTAGGGTACAGCGGCCCGCCACAGGGTTCAGTGTCCGGTACTGCGGCTACTGCAACAAAATGTAACTTACATTTTGTTTTAACACACTGGGGGTCCCTTTTGGACCTCTTCACAAAAAAGTGACCTTCTCTGGATCAAAAGAGTTATAACTTAAAACAAAAGCACTCGTTTTTGAACCCATCAAAGCTATCAGAAAAACAAAGGCATTTGGGTCGACGCACTGTAAATTCAGAGCACTTATAAATAAATAAAATAAACACCATGGGTCAAATTCAGCAATCTAATGACAGGCGAAGACTGTACTCGCACTAATCTGAAGTGAACAATTATTTTTCAGGGAGGAGCCTCCTATAGCATATTTTTTGTCATTCTTTTTAAAGCAATGTTTTCCACATAGGAGCCTCCAATTAAAAAGGTCTTGGTAGCCAACGTTTGGTAGGAGCCGTCATTGTATTCTGGTCATTGAAGTCGTTTTGCTTGAAATGAATGAATATTTTTTTCTCAATATATTTCTGAAATCAGTCTATATACTATGTGTATAAGTGCAGGAACACTTATGCACAACTCTTGCTCATCAGAGGAACATTGCAATTATGATATGTTGAATTCTGTGCAGCTTTCCGAAATCAATTACCAGAGTCCAAGGAGCTTTGCGCTGTGCTTAGGTTGGAGATCACTCTCAATGCATATGTCAAAAGAAAACTGGACAGGTATTTTCCAAGCCTGGGCCTCCAACATGTAAATAGTTAATTGACAGATACAAGCTGGCCATGCCCATGAAGAGAAAAATTATTCAAAATGAGGTTTGGTGAATAAGTCTTAACAGGCATGCCCTTGACCACACCCAGCCCTTTACCTGGCTCTCTTGGTCAATATAAATCCACAATCACAGAACCTTTCACAACTTTAGGAGAAATTAGAAGGTACACGCGTTTTCACAGTCTAACCTCTCTCGAGTCTAGACAGACGTGAAAAATTGATGTCAAATTTGAAAGAGAAACAATGGTGCTGCTTCCAGACCTCCCTAGTGGAGCCAGCTGACCGATTTTCCTCTCCAATTAAACTATGACTATTTTTGTTTTAGCCAAGAACCATGTATTTGTAAGCATTATAACCAAAAGACTATAAAAGGACTGTATCCTGAAAAAAAAGATTTGCCCTTTTTCCTGTCTCCACAACACATTCATAAAAGTGCTGGTCCAGCCATGAGACATTTGCTAACCCAGTCTGCAGGGAGTGGCTTCTGCGTATTTCTGTCCATTTCTGTATGTATTACACTAATAGTCTGTTACATCATCCCAGTGCTTTTCGGAGAAATTTGAATGAAAACATTTCATTGAAAAAATATTTGGTTGAAAAGCAAATTAGCAGTTTCATGCAGTTCATTAAAATTAAGGTGACAGTTGGGAAATATGGTCACAATCCGACTAGAAAAAGTGTAAGATTACAGTTTAAAATAAGGGTAATTGATGACTGTGAGTGGGTGGTGATCCAATTTTTGGTGGTTTGCGAAAAGTCCAAGCAATAACTAAAGATTCCTTTAAATTCTGTATTTACCTGGTCATATTTTCTGCACTTCAAAGACATAGGTCCAAAAATTGCTGCTGATTTATTTTAGCATGTTGATTGGTGTTTACGAAATCTTTTCACTTTGCAGTTACAAGCAGAAAAGTATAGTGAATTATGTGACCATCATACTGAGGAACAGGGAGTGTGAACGGAAAGGCTGTCATTTTTTATAACACAGCAAAATATAAATGCCTGTAAATGCACTGTACACATTCAGCAGTTAAGCAAGCAAAAAAGAATCAATGTAATTGTAATTCTGAAGAGTGATGGATACAAAATTGTTAATAGGGTAAACACCAATCAAGGCACTTTACTTTGTGATGCACAAATGCTACAAATTTATTGAAACCAGATTTCTACACATTATCATTCGTGTGCAATATACTTTTATCAATAAAACGGTAGGTCTGTGCAAATTTAGAGGCTATGTCAATGAAAAATACGCGGTCTGTAAATTACGAAGCACTACCACAAGATGCTTTAGTTAAATTAAAAAAAATCTCATGTGGATTAAAGTTAGGTGGGTTGCAAAAGTTTATCATTCTAAAACGTTAGGAAAGCACTGGTTTAGGATAAAGGTAGGATTCGGTTTAGCATCAGGTAAGTAAGTGTTAGGGCAAAGTTGAATATTAGAATTAGGTTAGTGTCAAAGTAATGATGCTGTTAATCAGTGTGAAGGGTAGGCTCAGGCTCAGCTCGGGTTAAGATTAAAGATCAGCAATAGCATTAGGTCTAAAGTCATTGCCGTGGTAACAGATACAGTCAATGTCCAGGTTAGGGTTGTGTTTATCTAAGGTTTTGGTAGGAGTTTTGGTCAGGAAATTGGGTTGGGTGAAGAAGGGAGGTCATGGGCCATAATTTAAGTTATGGTTAAGGTAAGGCCAGTTAAGTTTTTCGGTCATTTTAAATACATTTTAAAAAAGTATACAAATATACATTGTTTCAAAACAGTGAGTAGCATTGAAAACTAATATTGTTTTACAATGAAAGGTTTTCAACCAAATAGTTTTCACTGAAATGTCCATCTCAAAACAAAGTATAGAAAAATATATTTAAATAAATTGGCTTTTTAAGTGACATAAAACGACTTACACTCATGGGGGAACAGAGTGTATAATGGCCTAATTAAGGTTATGGTGGTACCCACACTATCATCGATGAGACTGACAAATTCTTTAGGGTAAAGGATCAAGCTGAAAAGAAATAGAATGGAGGAAAACAAACTTTACTTCTTTTATTTCTTTTAACCACCCCTAAACCAACTCTGACCATTGTCCAATGGGTTCATTCAGTATCAGACTCTCCCCCTTCAAAGAGAAAGAACATCTTCTACTCTGCTTCTCAGACCTGGAATTGGTAACCTCATCTTGGACTGCTTCCTGCTGAGTTTATTGTAATTTATAGACCCAGATGAAAATTAGAGCACCTCTCAAGGCCCCCTTCAAAACAAGAATATTCCTATTAGAACTGGCCTAACTAGGGCACAGCTGTGCCTGCAGGTATGTAGCTGTTCTTTCATTAATCCTTTTTGACCGTTTCTCTGCTAAAAAGGAGCTCCGAGGCAGGGTCCTAAGTCCCAAAATGGTTGCTCAGTATCAATTAACTAAATACAAATGCACTGAGCTATAGCACAAAGATGCCATAGAGTGTTCCTTCATTTCAAGAAAAGCAAAATAAAACTTATTTCAGTTTGCAGTTCAGTAGAAATAAGAACTAAAAACCCTTTTCATGAGATGCTCCTCTAGTATTCTAACGAGGTAGGTAAAATCCCACCCCGGGAACCTTCAACTAAATAGATATTGAAACTAGAAGTGAAACATATGGCCACCCTTATAGTCCGAGTCCTATATTCTTTCCAACTCTGAGAAAACTTGGTGCAATTCTCTGGCAGGAACAGAAGTGCTTCTAGGGTGGTGAATACAACTTTAAATGGCGTTCTGTTAGAATCACACACGTGTACTCTTCTACCCTCATGGCTATACCCACTTACAATCCCACCAATAGATGACTGAACATCATTAAATACATTTTAGTCTAACATCAAACTATTTCTAGTCCATGGGAACTGATTTCAAAGTAGGACAAAACGAGGAAGGAGATACTACTGGACAGCGTGGCTTAAGACAAACCTGCTTTTTAGAACCTCCTAGCACAACTGAGCCTAGCTGCTAGAAGGTGTAAGGCGTGTACGAAATTCACGTAATTTACATCTCCGCAATGGCGCAAAATTTTAGGAAAATTAAGTGAAATTACTCAATTATGCAGAGCCCAAACCTGGCATTTGGCTCTTTATTTTTGTGTGAGCTGCATTCTCACGTCCATTTTAGACGCAAGTAAGCCTTTTGCACTAAAATAATAGCACAAAAAATACAAGTGCCGCAAACAGCTGCTCACTTTCTGGTCGCTTGCGTAGTTCCTTTGTTCTCATACTATGTTTTTACCAAGAATGGCATGCAGTTACACAAATGCAGCATAATAAAGGAATTTCACATAACAAGCATATTGCGAAATAATGGAAGATTACGCCAGGGTAATGGACATTTCGCCCGACCTACCTAAAACACATTACTTACAAGAGTCCTATAAAGCTGCCCTAAAGAGTTAGTAGCCATAGCAGTTACGTGGCCATAAAATGCCACAAATCCAGTCTTAGCTATGGCAGAGCATGCCTATGTACCACCCAGAGCAACAGAGGTAAACAAAGAAGTGGAAAAAACTAAATTGCTACAGAATTAAAAGGAGCTGGCAATGCAAATCAGAATCAGTCCATGGGATATAGCCACAGCGAAAGTGGGCTTTGCAATTTGTGCAAAAAAGAATGCGTGCATGGTACCAGCAGCGAACTGGTTATAGTGCAAAGCCAAGTTTGGTCTGAGGGCTACCAGGTTTCACAAGCGGAAAAAGAGGAACCATTAATATAGGACAGATATTGGAGGAAAAAAACCTTCCATATCAAGACCTTCCATCCTTCCATGAGGGAACACATTGTGTGTGCGTACATTAACTTGCCTACAGTGGGAAGCAGTGATGTAAAGACTCTAAAAACATATATTCCAGAAAATAGTCCCAGCGGACTCCTTTGCTTCAGACAAGGAAAGCTCAGAAGTGGGAAGCCCCACAAGGCCCAATCATTCACACACATTTCATGATCTTCATCAAGCACTATGTAGGTCAACACAGACCTAAAATAGGAGCTCTTAAACGCAGTCAACAACAACACAGAAATTCCCATATCTACTTACGGTATGCAATGTTATATAGGACAAGTAGGTCAGAACCACCAAACAGACAGTAAATCAGGCTTCACAAAAAGTAGTCATAGCAGAGAACCAAGCAAAAAGATTTGCAAACGTACCTGTGTAGGCCATGTTTTTAGGGTTTCCATAGGGAGCCCCTGGCTGGACGGGGCTGTAAACCGGGTTCATCGTGGAAGACTGAAAACTCTAAAAAAAGAAAAAAATAACAAAATCGTGTGAAATACATTTCCATACATACTTCAATTATCTTTATGAACTATTTTACACTTCTCCTCAACAAATATTGTTCATCTGCTGGCTTCGATGAAAAGTAGCATATAAAGAAAACAATAATTAACATGATAAATAAATAGTGATGTGTAGGGTCAGGGGTTCAACCAAACCAAGAAAATTAGGACACGTATCTACTGGTTGGCTTTTCATGGAATAGAAACTTTTTCCGTAAGAGTGCAGGAATAAGTCGCAAAGCATTGTAGGTCTCTTCCATGTAAGTGCAAAAAAGACAGTTGATGGACAGAATGCAGAACAATGTCATACATTCACCCCAGTACAGAGACCTGGGCCTAAATCCATCGTTTTTTTGTGCACCATGCCATTCCAGTTTGAACCCAGCAATATGCAAATCAGTCTTGACCCTGCACCCAATGGGAACAGTCCAGCCCGATCTGCCAGGCCAGGTCCTCCCTCTTCCTTGTAAGGTCAACCTTTTTCAAGTCAATAAAGAAGGTCAATCTTTTAAAGTATTTTGACCTTTTATAGTTCATGAAGACCAAAGCCAAAGAGCTCTGGTCTTGGACAGACTTCATAAAAACATAAACATGGTGGTGGCTTTCAGTGTGAATTTCTAGGTTTGGCAAAAATGAATACATATTTTGAGAACAGCAATAACAATGAAAGCATAGTGAAGAAGCAATTAATATTCTCAACAAATTATGCAGTTGAAAAAATGGAAATTATGAGGACTGCAGCGATGTGTGTCAAGTGCAGTGCAGACCACAACTGCTCCACAATATCACAGGAAAAAGACTATTTAGCAAACCAGTCACTGATGAAAGGCATTCTTTAGATTCGATTTACAATTGCAAAACAAACAGCTGCATAAACTGCCTTAAATACGTTTATGGGCATCAGCAAATGGGTGGAAGACCAGTGTGTAATCAATGACACACTGAACACCTGAGTAAGGCACACAACGTGGCATGATGATGTTCTATGGTTGTCACTATTTTGTTTATAGCAGACTGGAAATTTACAGGAACTTTTGTAATACTTTATTTCCTCTTTCAACACCGGGCAATGCAATAAATACACATCAAGGCTTACATTTCAAGTTCCAGAACTGCATGTGACATTACAGAGAGAATTGTGTTGTGTTTCTGCCCCAACAAAAGGGGCTACTTGGAGCAGAGTTACCTTTGAACATAAAGCGCTAGTGTGAGCGTGGAAGGTGCAATTAAGATTTATAGGAACTTCAGAAGTAAATGGGCCTGATTCACAGAACTAACTTAAGACAAAATCCTAAACTTACTACCATTTTCGTATTCACAGAAGGCACTTACTCATTTCAGTATTCACAGAAGACACTTACTCATTTCGGTATTCACAGAAGTTAGGAGTCCTAACTTTGGGACTCCTAAATGCTTTCTGTGAATACCGAAAGTCTTAAAGTTAGGATTTTTTATCAGTTTAGGAGTAGTAAAGTTAGGACTCCTAACTTTAGGACTCCTAAATGCTTTCTGTGAATACCTAAAGTCTTAAAATTAGGATTTATCTTCGTTTAGGAGTCCCAACTTTACTACTACTAAATTCAGAAAAATCCTAATTTTAAGACTTTCGGTATTCACAGAACGCATTTATGAGTCCTAAAGTTAGGAGTCCCAACTTTACTACTACTAACTTCAGAAAAATCCTAATTTTAAGACTTTCGGTATTCACAGAAGGCATTTAGGAGTCCTAAAGTTAGGACTCCTAACTTCTGTGAATTCCGAAATGAGTAAGTGCCCTCTGTGAATACCAAAATGAGTAAGTGCCTTCTGTGAATACCAAAATGGTAGTACATTTAGGACTTTGTCTTAAGTTAGTTCTGTGAATCGGGCCCAATGAGTCCATTTCTGTAAATACGGTCTACCATTAGTTATCAATTAACCCAATGTAATGATTAACTGTGGGTGCCATGTGAATGTCTATGGAATTGTGATCAAGAGGTGGTGAATAGACTCAGCAGATCCAAGAACAAACAGATAGTAGATATTGCTGAAGCTCTGGCTTTAGTGGATCACAATTTATATATTACTGGTGTGACCGCTGCACGTACACTGGATTTAGCAAGGCTTCATATTCTGACAATAATAGTTCTGAAGCTTCCTTAATATTTTTGTGCTAGAAGAAGAGAAATCCATACATGGTTGCGAAAAATCATTTGGATGCTTCCCTTGGACACGCAGAAGACAGTGGTCCAGGCTCTTATAACTTCTAGACTGGACTACGGGAACATCCTTCTTCTGGGAGCCAGTAAAGAGGTGACGCGCAAGTTGCAGACAGTTCAAAACATGGCTGCACGACTCCTCTGCAAATTACCTAACACTTCTCCCACCTCCAATGCCATTCGTTCCCTGCACTGGCTCCGAATTGAAAATCGGACAAAATTTAAGGCCCTCTGCATCATCCACAGAATTAACTCTGGATTAGCCCCCGCTTATCTCAACCCCCTTGCACAATCATACCTGCCCCCTCGTAATCTCCGATCTTCTAATCAAAACCTACTGTTAGTTCCCAGAATCAAGAAAGCCAGAATGGGTGGCCGCTCTTTTGCTTGGCTGGCCCCCTCACTCTGGAATTCTCTCCCCTTTCAGATACGCATTGAACCTAATTATCTCAGGTTCCGTGGACAGATAAAGACCTGGCTATTTGATATCTAAACAGTTCTCCTTTGACTTTCCCCTCTCACTTTTTGGTTTTAGCGCCGGGAAACCTACGGGTAGCTGAGCGCTTTAGAAATTTAATAATAATAATACAACATAGATGTTGTTACACACTGCTGGAACGGAGAGCTGCAAAATACAGTTCTTTCTGGTGATGTGCCGCTCAACTCTGTTTATAACAACTTTCTATATGTTTGTCATCAATGATCAGGATATTTGTAGAATTAGTGTAACGGCACCTCAAGAAATCAGTAAATAAATAGAGCACATGGTGGTGGTACCGCAGTCGAGGCATGTACATTAAGAAAAACAAAGCCGGGCCTCTTAAGAAGCATGCAATCATTCAAGATGAACATACAGCACAGGCTAGAGACAGCGGGTGGAGGCAAAGCAGAGACTGTCCACACATACACAAATCAATCTTCTATACACTTCAGCACCACATTATTGCTCCAACAAAAGCCAGTGGCATGCAGTGTTTTCTCCTGATGGGACTTGGTCGACACATCTAACCACTTTCCAAATTTTGTAAATACGGCACCACCTGTAACCTAACCTTATACACTAACATTCCTGCACTTTAACTGAGCACTCTGCAGTCACAGTGGGAGTGTTTGTGGCGCCGTAATCTCCATTACAAGAGGATAGTTCTCTGGGGAGAAAACATCTCAGCATGGGACTGAGATATCTGTAAGTGGTCTGCTTGAAACCAAAATAGGATCTCATACTGTGAAGGAGTAAGGTTGGGGTCTGTCAACTGTGTATCATCACAGGACAGACATGAAGGCCTACATTATGAGATACATGTCCTCATTCCTAGAGTTACCAAAACCTAGGATACCATGAACTCGTAGGGGGAGAATTAAGGAAAATCCAGCCCATTATGAGTTGGACTCTGAGGGTCCATTAAGAAATGAGGAATTACCGGATGTACCGAAAGCAGAAAGGTCAAGCAACCTAACAAGAATTCTTGGAGTACTCTGAAATAAAAAGTTGATTTCAGAGTTGAGGCAAGGAATTCTCATTGCTTCGCTGCTTGAAGTATGTTGATTTCCCCTTTCTGAATCTACAGACTGACACTATAATGCACCAAAGTAATATGAACTTTTAGTGAAAGCGAGCCCCCTAGATTTATTTTCCACATTTCTGATTTATTTGAATTTGAGTGCTGTCACAGTCATAGCCAAACCAAGACACAGTGTAGAAAGGTGCATTTTCCTTCAAGAAAGATTTAATCTAGAAGGTAACAGAGTTAAAAAAAATAACTGTATACCAAAGGTTTCCGCTTGCTAGACATCTTAATATTCTGGACACACTCCACCGGAGCAGGGGATTTGTAACCAGACGTTGCAAGCGCAGGGCATGATGAATAATGCACGGTTCAGATCTTCCTTAATGAATTTTCCTTTAGTTCTCACTGGTACCTGTGCGGACTATAAACCATACTTGCACAGTACAGAACAGAAATATAGTTCCTTGCACCTATTTTCTTAGCTGGTGCACTATGCTAAAAACTAGAAGGGCAAAGGGAAATCAGAGGCATGGAAACATCTTTTTATAGTATCTGACAATCATTAAGTACAGTGACCCATTAACACAGTACAACGACAATACCATATCTGGGTCACAGATGTGGTAATGTACACAGGATGATAAAAGGTGTAAGCAAAGTGCCATACATTCAGTGTTGGTCACTTCTGCACTGCCCTTGAGAATCTTCCACAAGTTTTAAACTGACATTTGCACTGACCTCATGGTACAAAATATCAAAAATATACTTGGTCAGTTGGCATAAATGACATGTTAGCACTGGTCATTGCTGCAAATGTTGTTTCAAAACGGAAAGGTCTCCCTGCAATGTTTGCCGTACCAAGCGTAAAACTGTAATTTACGTTGGGTGTTGATATGCAGTGGTCATCCAAGTAGTGGTCGGCGGAGGAAGCGGTCAGGTCTGTTCAATCTGTTAAAGCCATTTGTTTATATACTGCTTGCAATCCAGCAAAACACATATTGGAACTGCCTCGGATATTCCTACATGGTTCTCACAGCTAAAAATTAAATGTTTCTCTTCAGAAATAAGGTAATTTAACCCCTCCCATGCTCGTGGCGGAATCGTTCTGTCACGAGCCTCGGGTGGGCTGTGCTGGTAACGGAACGGTTCCGTCGCGGCCTGCTCGCCGAGCCTGCGCGGCGCGTTCTTATGAGCGGGCGGGGCCGTGATGGAACCGTTCCGTCACAAGCACAGCTCACCTGCGTGCCGTGACGGAGCGGTTCCGTCACGAGCACGGGACTGCCGCGCGGCCCCCCATCCCCTTAGCACTGCGACAGAATAGCCGCCGCAGTGAAGGGGTTAATAAGTATTTGGATCAACGCCCTGTGAAAATTAGAGCGGTTGGGGATTTCGGCACAATCCATTCTATTCAATTTAACACGGATGTTTTACGCCACTGATGTATCTGAAAGTTTAGATGACCAATTTGGCATAATTTCAAAATATTTCATTACAGCCCCTACATACCCAAGAGTTGTAGTAGACATTACAGGAGTTAGTAGCGCTCTTTCAAGAGCCGGGGAGCTGAAAGTATTCATAGACTATGATGAAGCATTACAAAAATTATAATCAAAATCAGCAAAGAAGAAAATGATTGTGTGTAGGTGGAACACAGTAATAAAAGATGAAAGAGAGAAGCAGGGATGTCTAGTTTCAACAATGGAGGCACCCATGCAGGTTCATTTCTCATCCTACAGTTGTTCATAGGTTCTCCTCCAATCCACATTCAAATAGAAACTGAACAGAGGACAGTGCGCCTGGCTCCCAATCTTGTGGCAGATAAATCCTGGAGTCCAATCTCGCAGTAGGTTTTACTCATCCTTAAACTTCTGGCAGCGACTGGTTCCATTGTATCTCCATACAGGCTTGCCGCTAAATTATGAATCTAACACTCTTTCCTCATTCCCTAACGCTGGTCACTACCTCGGCTAAAAACCTAACAGGTTCTTTCAACGCCTAATCTCTTGCAGGGTTTTTGTGCCATGACGGTTCACCTCCCCCACTTCACCTCCAAGTGCTTCTTTCTTCTCCCAATCTGTGATAGGTTCTCAACTGAATCTCTACTTCCTGTAACATGTTTTATCTCGCTGCATGTTGCATGATCTTGTCTCGTACCATCTTAAAAGTCTGGCCAGGCACTACACATACTTCTCATTTCACAACAGTTTGTCTGGCATACTATTTGGTTCTTGATTTAAGTGCATAGGCACGCAAAGGGTTGCATGGTACTATAGAATAGAATAGCTGTGCAAAACTAGACCACAAAAGAGAAAGAAAATTCCCCAGTGCAGGCACCAAGACAGTAATATTAAGTCCTCCACAAAGCTGTTTCTCAATTGAGCAGTGTGGAGAAGATAGTGCCTGGAAGATCAAAGAAACCAAAAGCGATGATTAAGCATACGTTGATGCTAAAGGACTGGAGAAACGTTACTACAAATTGCTCCAAGTACAAAACACACTACTTTAAAAGGGATCCAGGATTGAAAGGGCAGCCAGTGGAGATGGTGGAGTAGAGGTTTCAAATATAACAAAAGGGGAGTGGAGAGGGAGTATGTGCACACAGACACAACAGGCGGAATCGTTCGCCCCAACTACAGTTTATAAACAAATAGAATCCACCCAGGTGGCGAAAGTGGGGACACAAGGTCCAGGGTTAGGTGTGTTTCCTACAATGGTGGGAGGCACACAGTGTTCTTTAAATACCCCTCACACACCAAAAGGTCCCTTGGTGTCATGCTTCATCATAGGGGTCTTCGCATCCCTTTACGGAACGCGGTGTGCTGCTAACCTACGATTATGCGGGAGCACTGATATAATCACTATGTGTGGTGCTAGAAAGAATTTTAATATACCTCCGTGTTGGTATTGTTAAAAAAGGTGTGGTAGAGGTTTTTATATTCAATGTACAATACTTCTGTGTGCGTCGACATGTTTCGAAGCATAAAGCTTCTTCTTCAGGATGGGGTGCACAGATCCCTACCCTACTCACATCAAACAGTATAGTACTGTTAGTACACATACAATATTATGTGTAGAATGTAGAAATTAGCCAAAATGTGCCTATTGTGGTGACTGGCTTCTAACAAGTATATGCCTTCAATGAGGACTTGCTAAAATGAGGCCAATAGTATCATGAGACTACGAAAATGGAGGGGACTCCGTGCTTAATAGCACTTTCTGCAGTGGTACTACCTTCTACAACCGTCCCGTCCGCGGCTCAGTGGAAACCTCCACCACACCTTTTTTAACAATACCAGCACGGAGGTATATTAAAATTCTTTCTAGCCCTCACATGCCAGGTATTTATTCATATTCACATATCCATTCACATCTGACCCTACCACTCACAATCCTCACGCACCACACATAGTGATTATATCACTGCTCCCGCGTAATCGTAGGTTAGCAGCACGCCGCGTTCCGTAGAGGGATGCGAAGACCCCTATGATGAAGCATGACACCAAGGGCCCTTTTGGTGTGTGAGGAGTAGAGCTTTCACCTGCCCAAGTTTGTGAGCTCACAAAATGAATCGGGGTGTACGATTATGAATTTCCTAGAGTCAATGCATCAGAACTGTAGGAAACCATAAATACAAGGAGTTGCAGCGGTGCAAGTGAAACTCTACACAGATGTGTCCTCATCATTTAGACGGGGCAGTATACGATTAAGTCTGCACAGAGGAAGAGAATATGACCGAAGGAACGGGAGGTGTGAGGCTTCAATCACTGTGGATGTGAACATCCAAGTTCCTAATTATTTCAACTGGATTAGGGCACTAAGTCATTGCCACAGCCCAGCTGGAGAGCTAGGTAATGACCAATATTAATCAGAACCTTTTTAAGGAAGATGGATTGGATTGAGTTTGCAGTGTCACACTGTAATAATCTACTCACTCATGTGGCGAAATTGATCAAAGGACATCACAAACACCTCTCGATTTTATTTAAAATGATATAGGTTTATAAGGACTTCAAGTACCCCCTTCATCCCTTGGTTCGCTGTAGTGTCACACATTTTCGGTTCCGCCCACCGCAGCATACAGCATGGGGCAAGGATTCATTCTACTTTAGCTACTAGCTAACATCAATGTAAGTAAGGACATTCTGCCCTTTTACAAGGAGCACATCCGCACTTACACAGCAGTTCTCCCAGTGGCAGGGGCTACTGTAGCAATGCAAGCTCTTGAAACCCACAAATATTTTAACTTTTGGCCAGTTTTTATTTTTCTATTTTTTTTCAATATTGGCAAGGGGCTAACAGCTCCCTCTGCAATAAAGTTTCGCAAACAAAATGACAAAAGAAAATAAGCAATGAAGAAAAGAAAAAGATGGCTGCTAACACCAAGTGTATTGACTTTGCCAAAGCTGGTTTCACGTATACAACAGCAGTATACCACTGCTTCTCAAACTCTACAGTCGAGAAATATTTTGGAGTCACCCTCAATAATGCCGTAAATCTTCAAAAGGGCAGGTAAAATGTTTGTAAATGACAGAAAATCGACAATTTGCAAGTCCCTTTGCACTTTTCTGTTTACAATTACGAAATATTGCCAGGGGAGCAGAGGCTTCCCAAACAAAGATGTAAAGCAATAGAAGCTACAAAAATGTACATCACTGCAAAACAGGAGAAAAACAAGTGTTGAGTGCCTTGAAAAGGTTCAACCAGGAATTTCAAACACCTGAACGCAACATGTTGGCCATAGAGTGCATGAGAACTATAAATTACAGGCAATAACAGGATTAAAAGAAACTAACGAAAATGAGAAAACAAAGATGCTACAAGCTTGCAGTGTGAATAAATTACTTAAACAAGCATTTACAATGCAATGGTCTCGGCAATATTATAGGTAGAGCTATTGGAATTGCTCATTATTTTTTTTATCTTTTTTGTATCCCTAAATAAATGGCATTGTCATTTGTATTGGCATTCGCTTTGTTTTTTGCATATGTGATACCTATTGCATTAGCAGAGAGAGAGTGAGGTAGTGAGATAGAGAGAGCGAGTGAGGTATTGAAATAGAGGGAGAGTGAGGTAGTGAGAGAGAGTGAGGTAGATAGAGAGTGAGGTAGTGAAATAGAGAGTGAGGTAGTAAAGAGTGAGGTAGTGAGGGAGAGGGATGTTGTGAGGTAGTGAGATAGAGAAAGATAGTGAAAGTGAGTTAGTGAGATAGAAAGAGTGAGGTAGTGAGATAGAGAGTGATTGAGGTAGTGAGTTAGAGAAAGAGTGACGTTGTGAGGTTGTGAGCTAGAGAGTGAGGTAGTGAGAGAGTGAGGTAGTGATGTTTTGAGAGAGAAAAGTTGTGAGATAGTGAGGTAGTGAGATAGAGTGGAGTAGAGAGTTATGTAGTGAGAGATAGGTAGATAGAGAGTGAGGTAGTGAGAGACAGAGAAAGTGAGGTAGTGAAAGAGTGAGGTAGAGGGATGTTCTGAGGTAGTGAGACAGAAACAGTGAGTGAGTTTGTGAGGTAGTGAGATAGAGAGAGAGAGTGAGGTAGTGAAAGAGAGTGAAAGTGACTTAGTGAGATAGAAAGAGAGAGAGTGAGGTAGTGAGAGAGAGTGAGGTAGTGAGACGGAGAGAGTGAGGTAGTGAAAGAGTGAGTTAGTGATGGAGAGTTAATTTTGGTGGTTGTGAGATAGTGATGTTGTGACGTAGTGAGATAGAGAAGGATTGAGGTAGTGTAAGAGAGAGTGAAAGTGACTTAGTGAGATAGAAAGAGAGTTAGTGAGATAGAGAGTGACGTAGTGAGTTGGAGAGAGAGAGTGACGTAGTGAGTTGGAGAGAGAGAGTGAACTTGTGAGCTAGTGAGATAGAGAGTGAGTCAGCGAGAGAGTGTTGTAGTTATTTTTTGAGTGAGTGACTTGTGTTATAGTTAGGTAGTGAGAGTGACATCGAAATAAAGTGATGTTATGGAGAGAGTTAGTGAGAGAGAGAGTGTTTTATAGATATAATTTGAGTAGTGATGTAGTTATTTTTGTTTTGTGGGAGAGTGAAGTAGATATAGAGTGAGGTAGTGAGAGATAGAGAGAGTGAGATAGTGAAAGAATGAGGTAGTGAGGGTGAGAGTTGTTGTGCTGTATTGAGATAGAAACAGAGCGATGTTGTGAAGTAGTGAGCTAGAGAGAGAGTGAGGTAGTGTATGAGAGAGTGAAAGTGAGTTAGTGTATTTGAGAGAGCGAGAGAGTGCAGTAGTGAGATAGAGAGAGAGTGACGTAGTGAGTTAGAGAGAGAGTGAAGTTGTGGGGTAGTGAGAGAGTGATGTAGTGAACTTTAGAGAGAGTGTGTCGTGATATAGTGAGAGAGATAGTGAGATAGAAATTGAGTGAGGTAGTATATAGAGAGAGTGTGAGGTAGTGAGATAGAGAGTGAAGCAGTGAGTTAGAGAGAGAGAGTGAAGTTGTGAGGTAGTGAGAGAGTGTTGTAGTGAATTTTTGAGAGAGCGTGTCGTGATATAGTGAGGCAGTGAGAGTGAGATAGTGAGATAGTATTAGAGTGAGGTAGTGATGTAGAGAGGGTGAGGTAGTGAGATAGAGAGAGTGAAGTTGTGAAGTAGTGTGTTAGAGAGATAGTTACTGTGGTAGTGATATTGTGATGCTGTGAGAAAGAGAGAGTTGAGTAGTGAGGTAGAGAGAGAGTGAATGAGAGATAGTGTAGTAGTGTCTGAGGAAGTGAGAGAGAGAGTGAGGTAGTGAGAGAGTTCGAAGGGACGGTATAGTGGAGCTGAGGAGAGAGTGAAGGGATGGTGCAGTGAGAGGCTGAGGAGAGTGCATCAGTGAAGGACGGTACCGTAAGAGGCTGAGGAGAGAGTGCAGCAGTGAGTGATGGTGCAGTGGAGGAGTGAGGGCTGCAGCCTGGATGGGGGGCGGACATGCAAACATGAAAGCAAATAAGAGTAGGAATAAGGACTGAAGGAAGAAGAGTCAGAGCTGAGGAGAAGGGGAGAGAAGCGCTGAAGGGGGAAGAAGAAAGGCTGAAGAGAAGTGAAGGAGAAGCTATGGCTGAAGAATGCTGCATGAAAGGACTGAGGGAAAGTGAAGGACCAAGAGGGATGAGGAAGAGGTGTCCAGTGAAGAGTAATGAGGTAGAAGAGACAGAATAAATAACATTATAAGGGTGAGAAAGGACGAACGTACGGAGAGTGGGGGAGTTTAGCAATAACCTACCTTTTGTTAGGAGTTCTGTGTCAAGGTATATTTTCCAGATGACCAGACACTCACATATTTAGCACAATAATATGTTTAATTGGAAATTTAATTACAGCGTAGGTGGTGCTATTTAAGACAACACATCCATTTTGATGAATTATCTGTTATTTTACGTATCTTCTCCGATAGAACTTTGAGGTCACCACTGGGTGGTTAGTAACATTTGATTCATTAGCCAAATAAATACTTTCAAAAGGTGAATTATCTTTTTAGATAAGGTAACTGGCTGGAATTAATGCAATTACAGCGTCTGAAGTTTTCCTAAGGGAATTGCTCTTGTGAATGAGCAAGGATCACTTTTTAACAGGATTTAGGAGTAGCACAGAATTCAGCAGGGACATAATTAAAAGTAATATGAGAAACTCAGCCCAAATTGATACTTCAGGATTGTATCCATGTTTTAAAAGAACAGGTATGTCAATACAAAACTGCATAAATATCAAAAATTAGCAAGTAAACTGTAAAATGCTAAAGCGTGAGTGTTGAATGTTCATGTTGCCGTCATGGTTCTGTGCAGCCATGGAACATTTTATAAGGAAAAGTTAGTGATGACAATTAGAGAAAGAAAACAAACATCAGGCAGCTGCAGTGCTATGCAATCCTGTTTGGTTATACAATCACATTTCTTAAAACGCGGTGGTTGTTGCATGTAAGACTTTTGATCACTTTATATGGCCATGAGGTGGGAAGATGTTGCCTGTTTGTAACTTTCCTGAGAGCACGTTTATCCTGGAGGTTCTCTGCACTTACAACAAACGTGCAGTGAGCAGCAAGCATACAGTAACGAATGCTGATATATGGCACTAGGGGCCTCACATCATCGCAAATCCATTTCCACATTGGCGTACTCATTTAAAGAGAGAGACCTAGGGAAGAGAACGTGAGTGTGTATATCATGTCTGTGCCTGAGTGTGTGTGTTTTGTCCGGACAGCTCAGGGTCGCAAAAAAGGTCAATAGGGATGGGTGAGTTTCATTCTAAGACTGTTTGACAAGTGTCTCTCTGCACCAGGCAGATCAGCCTTTCTGAGGAGTTGATCTGTCGGGAAATATTATAGTTTTTCCATATTCTAGTTCCCAGTGCCCTGTCAACAGCGGAGGAACTTTGGGCACACGGATAGGTGCATCTCGCCCTGCTCAGACAGAAGGGATTCTAAAAGAGTCCTGGGCAAAACCACTAATGCATTTTGGAGATGTGCTCTCATAAACCCCACAAGTGTCCTCCAGCAAGTTACTGCCCGCACCTTCAAGGGTTCGAAGTGAAGTGGTACACTCGTCCCTTCCTGGGTGTGCCCAGAGCTGCTATAACTCACTCTAGTTCGGCGTGATCACTACATGTCTTGAGACTCGCTCGTTAAGTCTTGTGCAGCTAATGTACTCTTTGCTGCGAAAACATTACAAAACCTTGTGCCAGCCGTAAGAGCCCAATGAATAACCCTCACAACCCTCGGCTACTCTCGCCCTCTTCTTACGCCACCTGCACTAGTACCGACTAAAGGGGTGCTTTCACAGCCCTCGCTCGCGCCCCCTGACGAGGTGTTCTTACACTACTCCACCCATATAGAAGTACCGACTGGAGAGTTACACACTCACATATGCTCCCATTAATGCCCTCCGAAGATGTGGGATAGTGTCCACACAGAGACACACCGCCGCCGATGCGATGCCCACGGCTAAAAATGTGCTACATGTTTCAAAGCCAAACAGTAGCTTGCTGAAGTGGCTGCGGTGCTCCAGCACAATGCCCGCTGCTGCTGCCGCCAGAATGAAGCTCCGGCTCCCAGTCCAGGCTCTAGCGCACAGCTTGCGATGGCAGAAGGGGCGGAAAAGTCTGCAGCTGGGCCCCGAGGCGCTGGGCGGAAGCCCCATCCGCAGTTTGTGCCGGAGCATGTGCGCTGCATCACCGTACTCGGCGCCGGCTGGGCAACAATGGCGGCAACAAAGCTTAGGACATTTTCGGATTTGGTGGCGTGTTTTGCTGTGCTGAGTGAACAGCAAAAATTACGCCCCCAAATCCGAAAAGGACGGGGCTACATCGGAGTGACGGATCTCTTCTCCAATGGCTGGCCTCCGTTTAGGAAGCCAGCCAATGGAGAAAAGACGGGGCAAGGAGGCGGGATCGACTGAGCTACTGAGAGACATTAATTCTCCGGACCAGAAGCTGCTTCGCAGCTTCACGGTCCCTCGACCTAAAAAGATGAGCACTCCGAATGATGTTTTCATACCTGAATGAAAGCAATCTATGAGATCCGAGGGTGTTGGACACCAGCCAATCAAAATGAAGATTGTGTTACAAGCTTACACAGTATTGTTAAACTACTACAGTGTGAAAACAATTCCAACTGGTGCTCCTATAGCTGAAGAAAGGAATCCACGGTGGCGTGGGTGGCCACCAACGTGAATGTCTCTGCAGCCCTGGAACAAGCAGTTCAATCCATTCATGTGCTTCTACAGTTAATGTGCAAAAGACAAAACTGGAGCATCATGGCGTCTTTGTACAATCATGGAGGCAGAGGCGAGCCTTGCTTTTGTAAAAAAGAATGTTCTATGCTGCAACACTGTTCTGCACGCTCTAAGCCCATGACACGAAATTCCGATAAGTGAACACAATGGACAGTTGTAACACTGAGTGAAAGTCCCTCTAGCAAAATACAGTGGGAGGCCTAAAACTTCACTTAAGCTGGCTGCAGTAGAGGGGTGAGTGAGTGTGAGTGAGGGACTATAGAGCCCAGCACTTTCAGGTTGAAATACTTTTCTACAGTGCTTAGTACTTATATTCTGCTTGCTTCTGAACGCCTTTTGTCTGGCCAAAAAAGTAAATGGCGCACAGGGTGCTAAAGTGATTTGTTTGGATGACATCAGGACTCGCCTCACATTCTCAAAACCTGTTCGCCTGCTGTCCTCGCAGGATTAAACTTGACTTTTATTTACACTTTGGGTCTGGACCAGTATTCCCTCACAATGTGCAGGAAAAGCCATTTTACGAAGCAGTTGGTTAGCGCATGGAATCCGTAGCTTCAGTGCAAAATACTTGAAAAAGATAAATCATTTTCTGGCCACATTTCTGTGTCAAGAAGCAAGGAACCTCACCGCGGAATGCCATGTCTCTTGAAAACAAATCAGCAAACAGATAGAAAATAGCAACCCTACATGGGAAAAGGTAAAAACATTAAAGTAAGTCATGAAAAAAAGTCTACCCTAAAAAGGCAAGCAAAAATAAATGAAAACAGAGTTATCGTGGGCGTGGTTCTGGCCTGCAGCAGTTCCCAGCAGTTGTCATTTCCGGCCTCGCGGGAGGAAGCCGTGGGAAGTACCTGCAGGCAAACACCGCCGGGATGCCGGAGGACGGTAACCTGGTTACCCTCGGCTGGCGTGTTTACCTTTGTCCTCGAGCGCACATGGCATTTTTCTGTCAGGCTGGGAAATGGCGCGAGAGGCTGTTTCACACAGATGCACAATGCACGAGGGGCAGACAGGCTGTCTGGGCCCACTGACCGCTCACAAGATAAGCCCCTGGTGCAGCGCCAAAATGTTCAGTGCACTTGGGCTCACAAGAAGGGGAACCACCCCTCAGTTCTCTGTAAATTCAGTGTAAGTTGTATTCATACATTTATTTTATTTATAAAGTTTTGTATAGCGTGAACAAACCCCAGAGGGTATCAGGGAGCTTCACATTTAGGATAGGTAGGATACAGAAGTATGAGAAAAATAAAAAAACACATTAGTTACACATATGTGTATAGTATGCTAAAACCGGGATTCCCAGGTGTACAACTATGTAGTAGCCAATCAGAGCATCAAAATAGAGGGCAGATTGGTAAACAGTAGAGCTAGGGCTTTTTAGTGCAGAAACTTGTTCATTAGGATGTCAAACTCTTGAATCAAAAATGCTGCAGAAGACAGGGATTCAAGAGGGAAAACCCATTAAGGTGAATGGAGAATGAACACTTTTTGGTGGGTGATGTAAATTTGAAAAGCCGGTGACCCCAATAAAGTCTTAGAGACATTTTGTTTGTCGCAAGTGACTAGAAATAACAAGAGGGTGGGGTGCTCCAAATGCATTTGTGTTGACCACTGAAGCTCTCGCCGCCCAGTGTACTTGAACTCGAAAAGTTTTCACTGTCTGAGTCTGAACAGACCCTTTCATACTTGGGTTAGAGTTGCCACGTGACCAGTATTTTCACGCCAGAACAAGCACAAATATTGAGTTAAGTCATCAAAATTCAGCATTACTCCCCACTGCGTTATCATTTTGAAGCAACAAATAGAAAAAAAGGTACTAAATGATTTTTAAAGGATATATAGGCAGAATTATGCTTTCAAAAAGAAAACAATAATGCATAATAGTAGCCTCCGGTCTTGTCATGAAATTCAGAGGATTGTACACAAATGGTTATTCAAGCACCACCCCCGGGCTGCAGGGACGTCAAAGCATATAGAAATACATGGTATATTTCTGTGCAAACTGTGGCAGCCCCAGTTTGTGCTGAGCTGTTCGAGTCACAGCTGTTTTTGAGTTTGGATAAATATTCATTTTGGTCGAGGACAATAACTGTCCCATTGTAGCCTTTAGCGCTTTCAGGCGTGGGGCAAACAATTAAGCATTGTAGTATGACTTACAAATGTGGTGGCCGCGAGGCTAAAGAATCTTCCAGATTTGAACTTGAATAATAAATATCTTCAAGTTCGGTCTCAAAATTCATTATGATTCGATCTTCGTCGCCACTATGTTTAGAGAATCATTTCAAAGTCAACATGCAAAACAAATGCAGTCGGGTTACCATGGATGGTGGCATGGAGGTGGGGAATGCTCAGGGGACAGAGCTAAACGTCACACCACATAGTCCATAACCGTTTGACACAATCAAGGCCGTGCAGTCAGATCCCACTGGATAAATGCAGGTCTAAGCAGGCACTGGAGCAGGGTAAACTAGACACTAGCTTGGGCAAAAGTGAGACCCTGTGCCCCGTGCTAGCAAGGTTCAGTGAAAAGCTATGAGCACTACATTCGGTGGGGGAGTGCATGGCTGGATCTGTGAAGGAGGCTCTTGGGACAGAGGCACTGCATGAAGGGCAGAGCAGAATCCACTGGACAAGCCTAAACATAAACCTGGCTTTAGGGGCAGAATAACTGAGTGCAGGGTGTAGCCAAGACCAGGCACCCTGTCATTGGAGCCTCCTGGGCACGGGCGCCAGGGGGGTGGAAGGGTGAAAGGTGCAAGGTTTGCCCTGAGGTCACATCCTTGGTCCTGAGGTCAAGCCCAGTAGACACTCTGCCCAGGGAGAGGAGGGAAGATTGTAGGACAGGACAAACATCAGAACAAACTTGTGTCCTTCTCAAACACTGTATTGCATTGTACTGTAGTAGCAATTGTGTATCACTTTGCTAACCCTAATGAACTCTCAAAGTGCTTTCAAGACGGTCGAGTAAGTTGCTATTCCGCTTTTTAACTATGGTTGGAAGAGCATTAGTTGAGGTATTGCTCAGGAGCAGTAGGTCTCGGTAGCATATGTGAGCTTCAAAGGTATGCTCCAATCATATTATGTCAAGCATATAGAAACACGTTATTGTGTAGAGTGAGATGCGAAAGAGTGAGGCAAGCATGCAGCTTGCCAATACAAGCCGATAAAAACTATAGCCCGAGACCAGTTGAATTCATGTTTTAGGAAACAAGATTTTTAATCCTTTTTTCTAAATTCAAGGTGACTGCTATACGTAGCTTACACGTTTAAGAGTTCCCACTGATGCAGTCTTTTGAATGGGGCGAATGACGAAGAGCGGGCCATTCTGGAGCAGAGGTTTCGTCTATGGCTGGACTTTGAATTTGGATTGTAAAAGGTTTTTTCCCATGCAGTGTCTGCAGATTCTTTCTTGCAGCAGGTAGCCAATGCAGAACCGTGAGGGCAGGAGTAATGTGGTCATGTCAGCTCAATTTTAGAACAGGTTTGGCTGGGCCATACTGGACTTGTTCCAATCTGCTGGGAAGGTCCAATTTAGACCTCATTGGCACATCACTACACCTCATGATGCTTGGACTAATGAGCTCAGGGAGTGAGAACAAATACGCACCAAGGTGAAAATGCAAAATCGTTAAGGCTCGAAGAACAGCTTTCAGATGGGGGAATAGTGTTGATCAGAAAGGAAGAAACATGACTATTTGGGCTCGCCCCCGGAAGTTGAACTTTAATCCAGTTAATAGTTCTGCCCTGGATTCCTTTATCGCTCAGTCTTTGGAGTAGTAGCTTATCGCTAACAATGTTGAAGGCTGAAGAGAGTTCGAACATGAGGCGGGGGACAACTCAGTTGGATCCAATAATGTGCCTGCAGTCACATCAGATTGTAATAATGCAAATTTAATAATCATTGAGTTGGAGACCTGTGTGTTTGTCTGCCTAATATAAAGTGGTTTTATTCGAAGAAGCTTATGCAGAAACCGTCCTTTGGATATAGGTCTTTAGTTTGCAGGTTTTGTATTGTCAAGCTCTTGGTTCTTTCAGATTGGATGAAATAAAGATTGCTCTGGCTATACTGCAGCAGAGGTTGCTAGGAGGGTGTTTTTGAATATATTTGGGGGATGAAGGGGACTGGTATGTTAATGAGCCAATTAAGTTGATAGCGTTGATTCGCCTATTGTTTCCTTTACGGAAAGCAAGCTGAATCAATATCCGGTCCTGGGGCGACTGGAGCACAATTATGATTTAAAGTATCTGGCAAGAACATACCTATCTATTGGCTTTCTCAATGCTTTTTTAGCCGTGTTGTTGCTGTACAGACTGGCTAAAAGTACAAAAAAAAATTTAAAAAGTGCTATAATGCGGACAAAATTTACTGCATCATGGCACTTTACTTTTTTAAATTTATTTTTAAAATATCAGCCATGCTGTACATCAGTTAGACTGCTGTAAAACAAGGCTAGAAACACTGACAAAGCCAACAGATGTCACATAGGGGAGACCTACTGGCTTTGCTAATATTTGTTTTGGACTGTTGTGCCTCTGTTCTCTGCACTTGTTCTGCATTTTATTGGCCTTCAAACACACGCACTTACATATTAGAGAGTGTCAATCACTAAGCTACTGGACTATGTTCTTCAAGGCGCATCTTTCTTTTGAGAGGCGGGACTTCCTATTAGAACATGTCAGATTAGAAATGCAGTGAATAAACCCACCCTGGGATCTTGGTGCAGGGTGGACAATTACAAGGCTTTCCTGCTCCGGCAGTAGCTGCCCCCTGCTGTTGGGGGAAGCCATCATTAAGTATGAGGAATGTGAGTGCGGCCTAAAGCCGAACTGACTTGGCTGCCATTTCCTAGGTGGAGTGTGCGCCAGGAAGCTGCTTTCAGTGCTGGATGGGCTGGCATGACCCACACATAAAAGGGCCTATAGCTCCATTCTGGGCCCTGACGGCGGCTGAATTGGGTCTTTTTGGGTCAGGGCAGATTTAGGTTTTGACTCAGGCCCTGAGTGTGGCTGGAATGGACGAGGTAGAGGATGAGCCAAGGAATTGTAGAAGAGGTATGTTCTTTCTCTAACATGTTCTGCCATGCAGGTGGTTATGCGGCAGACTTCTGCAGTTCCTATGGAGCAGGGGGTCAACAGATCAAGGGAATCGCGTCCAGCCCAGGACCTGTGTATTTATGTCAGATGCTGCAGTATCTTATTGTGAAGGGTGGGACATCATGTTATGGTAGGCTGCTGCAAACATGGTCACGTGTGAATGGACTACTGTGATGGTGACGGGCGTCCAGGACCAGCAGCACCGTGGGAAATCACCATGGCAATGGTGAGTGTGCCTAGGAACAAGGCAGCCCACTTGCACTCTGTGATTTACCACCACCATGATAACCTCTCGAATACGCATTTGCACTTCATTAAAAGGCTCTTGGAGTCACTTCGGAGGTGATGTAGACACCAGCGATCTGCCAACCATTTTACAGAGCAAGATCTTTCTGCACTTGTTTTTTAAGGCACTAAACACCATTTTTAGGGCAAAAAATACCTTTAGATGACACACATCCCACACTAAATAAACAAAATTACAGCTAGGAGCTTAACCTGTAGTGTGTTACCACTACCAAGTTTAAAATGGCTCATTGTCTCTCACTATGCATAAAAAAATGAAAAGCAGGGGTACTTGAAGCTACATTTATTTATTTATTTATTTGCAAGCTTATACCGCGCTGGGAATCGACTCCCGAAGGAGTATCTCCGCGCCCCTGGCATCATTTTAAGCAGAGCAGGTTCTTTCATGTATCCTTATTTCCTAATATAGATAACCTAATATTGGAAGAGAAAGGTTTTTAGTTTCTTCCTAAACGGAAGGTGTTCCCTGCATTGTCTGATTTCTCTGGGGAGATTATTCCACAGCTTAAGGAGGAAGGAAGCACCAGACAGGTTGGAGAAATGAAGGAAGGAGAAATAGTACCTGAATCACAGCACCAGAAGCGGATGGACACTAATTAAGTAGAATCAATCTGTGCTTCCAAAGAAAGGTAGGGAAGGGACACCTGGCATGTGCTGGCCAATTAGGAGGCAGCACAGAAGAGTGACATAGAAGCCAAAGAATGATAAGCAATGGGCGGGCTGCAAGCCGTTTGTGGTATACAATAGTCTTGCAACTGAGAGACCATGAGCAAGCAGCACATGCACCATCTCAGACAACAACCTAAAAAACGTGATCGATAAAATGTGTAAATTAATGTCAGCCACTGTTAATTACTTAGGGCTGCACCCCAATCCATCATTATATTGCACACCATGCCCCTTCAGTTTGGACCAAGCCATATGTAAATCAGTCAGGGGCTGCGTCTAAGTAGACACGGCGACGACAGATGCAGAGTTGACCAACGCCACCTACAGACGCGCAGGTGGACTGCTAAGAGAAGAAATCTCCAGATCCAGTCTGACGCCTGGGAGTAATTCTAAGGTAAGGAATCTATAACTAATGGTCTCTTTCAAATAATGGTTAATAAAAGAGCGGTGATATGCTGGAAGAGAGGTAGCTCACCCAGAAGCGAGACCTGGGTGCATGACCTTGACTGGTGTAATAGAATTATAGTGTGCTGCTGCCACACTGGGCCAGCCCTCCGGCTACCCCCTGAGGTAGTGCAAGCACAACAGTTGATGGACAGAATGCAGAACAATGTCATACAATCACCCCAGTACAGAGATCTGGGCCTAAATCCATCGTTTTTTTGCTCACCATGCCATTCCAGTTTGAACCCAGCCATATGCAAATCAGTCTTGACCCTGTGCCCCATGGGAACAGTCCAGCCCGAACTGCCAAGCCAGGTCCTCCCTGGACTGGAAACAAACATCCTAGGACCGGTTTCGGGCTTTCAGCTCTCATCAGCCAGGATAGCTTGATTCAAGTGGCATGGAGAGCACGGGACTCACGTCTGAGCATACCCATCCCTCTCGGGGTGACAAATGCAAGGCAGCTCGGGCTGGACTGTTCCCATGAGGCACAGGGTCAAGATTGATTTGCATATGGCCATATCTGAACTGTGGTGGCGTGGTGAGCAAAATAATGATGGATTAAACCCAGATCTGTGACGGGTGAATGTTTTGCCAATGTGCAACATTCCGTCCATCACCTTGTGTGTTTTACCCCCTGACACAGTACCTGCTAGCGAGAGAAAGGAGCTTGAATACCAATACTGAATAGTTGCTGTTAACAGGCCCAAAGACATTTGGTCATACATTGTCCCTATCACATCCTTATGTACAGCTGCATGATGTCATAAGTTGCTAAATGTGATGCATGCCATTGACCTTTGATAGTGACCGCTCTATTGATGCTACCATATTGCGATATACCATTTGGTTTAAAATGACTGATGTATTGTTAATGTTTATTCATATGTCCTTAAAGCATAAATAGAGGATACATTAAAAACAAAAAAAAACAAAAAACAAGGAAATCGCATTAATCAAAACAAAAATATAGTTTTGGACTTGATCCTCTGCAGGGTCCTTCCCCAGACTTTTTTTGCCTTTACTCCTATTTTTAAGGAGCTTGTTTTTGTTGGCTTTTAGGACTGTGCACTTTACGACTGCTAAACGGTGCTAAAGTGCTTGTGCTCTCTCCATTAAACATGGTGAAATTGGCTTACTCCCAATTGACACATTTGATTAACTTGGAAGTCCATAGTAAAGAAGTACTACAGGTACCCAGGGCCAGTAAATGTAATGCTATTAGTGGGCCTGCAGCACCGGGTGTGCCCAGGGCCGGACTGGCCGTAGCAGGCACCAGGCGTTTCCCCGGTGTGCCGAAGGGGTGGGGGCGCCGGTTTTGTCACTGGTGGCCTGTTTTCCAGCAGACCTGGAATATTGGCTCCCCGAAACAAAAGCAGGAGCGGCGCTTTTTACTAGCACCCCCGGCTCCCAGGGCCGATTACTGTTCCCAGTCCGGCCCGGATTGTGCCACCCACAAAAGCAGCTCTTTAAACCGGTCTCACGCCTGCCGTTGCAGAGCCTGTGTGTGCAGTTTTAAGCTCACTCTTGGGCATTTCTACCAAGGGTAGTAAACATTCTTCAGCTGGCCATGCGTGGAGGTCGCCATTTTGTACAGCTCTTCCATGTAATGAGACCTGGAGAGACCTAAATAAGCTAAGCTCGCTCCAGCTCAATGACTCAGCTGGTCTCATGGGGGCTGCCCTGATGGTGGAGCTGAAATAAACACAAAAAAAGGCACAAGAAGCCTCTTTATCCACAAGGTAATAAATGCTCGAAGGGTTTAGGCACTACGGAAATATTTACTTTGCTGAAATAAGCAGCTTTGATTGTAAAAATAATCTACAGATAATATTTCAAAATAAACTCATTTCCTTTGAAAATTCTTGATCGAGTTACCAACCTAGTATAATGCAGCAATTAGAGTCTGGAAAGGTCTGAACAGTCTCTTTGTGGCTGTTGAAATGATCTGAGATGAAATGGGAAATGCGGTTTCCCGCTGCTTAAATATGTGCAAGAGAACTCGTATTGTGTTTATTTTTACATGTAGGAGGACTTGCTTCCAAGGCCATGTGGGCTAAACTTTTAATGCCTGCAACATAAAGAAGGCAAAAGCCATATGGATGTCTAATCTTTAACACACCTCAAGGATTAGCAGAAGGTCGGATTTCCAAAGAATGAATTAATGAGCGTATGTCCACAAACCCGACTCAGACTTCGATATTACCCTGCATTAAAGAAGTAGTTGTTCTTGAAAGACCTTTGGCTGACTTCAGAGGGAAGGTTATTGAAAGCACATAGTTCTCTGTTGCCCGTAAACAGAAAGACATCAAATGAAATCACCATTTTATCAGAATTTCCAAAACCACAGCAGGTTTAAAGTACCAGTTGCATTACATCGGTTTGTCAGTCTGATGGGACGGGAGTGTCCCCTGCATGGCATACAGTCGTGTACCCTGCTGTGAGTGCCCAATTGCGAATATCTGCTATTCTGGTGTTTGGTATTTTAGCCTGGTCACATGCTCATTTAGCCTGTGCATAGAGGCCTAGGCCTGTACCTGGACGTGAATGAGGCCCTGGTGCTCCGACTGGGTTGTCCTTTGCAACAATCGACTAGTGACCCTATCTGGAATTGGCAAGTATGACAGCACGCTGTATTTTCGCGAATCAGTAATCGTGACCAGCATTGTTCACAAGAGGCTACTGGCTCCCTTGTGAGAAGCTATGCTGCTAAAAGCTAACCTGTGCACTAGTGATAACATCACTACCATGTAACCATGTGTGCAAACTGCATAGTGCCAACATGGAAGATGTACAAGCAAACCAAAGTAAATGAGGCCTCCATTTTGGAAGCCTCTGGTTTGCTCATGTGTACAATATGGAGGTGAGGTTGCTTTCCCAGACAGTGGAAGCTTATTACTGATAGTTCTGAGACTCCTATGACTGAAGGGAGGGGACCTCGACAACGAAACGGGAGAAGAGGAGATAGTGCTGCCTTTTGAAATTCGTTGAGGTTGTTTTGCTGCAGATGTTGCGGATTAGTCTTCCTAAGCAGTGCCTTTTGGTAGATGCTGGGACTGCAGTCTATGTTGTTCAGGTGAACCTTTTGTCTCTCTTCCTGATCACTATCAGGAGTGGGGTTGACAGCCAGGTGCAGACTGCTCAGTTATTTGCGCCTCTGTTGAGGGTGTTCCAACCGATCCTGCAGTGAGGAGCCCCACTCTTCACAAAGGCGGAGACTAAAAGACCGCTGCAAAAGGACACTCGAAATGCGAACTGACCCAAACTGGTTCAGATGGAGCAGATCAGGAACGCATATCCCCCGACTGCTGTACCTGCATAAACGTGGGTGCTGCTGACCCACATATTACTAGTTCCAAGTTCTCTCTGACCAAGGAGGGGAAGCTCCAGAAAGTACCCAGAGACGTACTGCACAACCAGAGGAGGTGTCTGCCTAGCAGCCAGGTCCCCAGAGGTGACGGGGAATCACCTGGAGTCTGATCTGAAGGAAGCTGTCTCCCTGCCATGAAGTTTGAGTAAGTATCCTACCTGAGAGAAGAGGGAAGGAGTGAGCAAACCTTGCAAGAGAAGCTAATTGCCAGCATGGACAAAAAGCGGTTGACCCTGGAGCGGAGGTTCAATTCAAAATGGGTTCCAGCGAGAGTGACTGGTGGACTCCCAGATCAGAGCTTTGCACCTTTGCAGAAGCAGAGGATCTGTGGCACTAGTCTGAAGTATGCCCGAGCAGATCACAGAGCCGAACCGACTGTTGCCAAGTCTGTGGCACTTGCCTGATGTGTGCCCAAATACTGTTGGCAAGGCAATGTAACATGCATGAAGTGTGCCAGAATGGAGTCTGGAGTGGTTAACCCATGCCCGCAATATGCCAGAGTGGACTGACCAGTTGAACCAGATTACTGCTAAACCCGGAGCACTTGTTTGTTCAATAAGACTACAGTATCGTGACCCTGAACACGACTTCCCAAGGCAGAATCCCTAAGTGCGCCTAATGCAGTTGAATCACCGCTGATCAACCTATAGGGCACATTGAAGTGGTTCAACTGCTGCCAGCCAGACTCCAGTCCAAAGAGAGCTTCATCATCGCTGCCTTGATCCCGGGAGGTGCCAAAACAGCCGCTGACTCACCAGCCCGCACTTCTAGAAGGAGGACCCTGTGGTGACCCGTGATCTCCAACTTCTTACTGACTCACCATGTGCCCGAGTAAGGGTCAGTGTCCTGAAGACAGGCTGCGATCTAGACCAGCACAGTCTCCTGATTTTGCCTCATGGATCCTTTGCATTGGCACTTGGGATGAGAGCTTAGGGCCGGCGCATCAGACAACTCCAAGAACCTCTGCATCGTACTCAACTCATCACTCGCCATGAACCGACAGGTCAACGCCGTCACCTCCAGCTGCTTCAACACCGTCCGCATCCTCCCCAAGACCTTTAAGTGGATCCCATCTGAGTCAAGGAAGACAGTCACCCACACACTCATCTCCAGCAGACAGAACTATGGATACGCACCATACGCCGGCATCAACAAGTCCCTACTCCGCAAACTCCAGACAATACAGAATACCACCGTCAGACTCGTCCTCGGCATCCCCCGACACAAATACATCAGTCCATACCTACGAAGTCTCCACTGGCTTCCCGTGGAGAAGAGAGTCACTTTCAAAATCCTCACTCACGCCTACAAATGCATATACAACAACGGACCCAAATACCTCAACGACAGAATCAACTTCCACGTACCCAAAAGAAACCTTCGATCTTCCAACCTCGCACTAGCCGAAACCCCGCGCATCCACAGAACCAGAGCAGGTGGAAGATCCTTCTCTCACATTGCATCCAAGACCTGGAACGAGCTACCGGCAGACATCGGACGCGCCCAGCCGGGACACGTCATGAGGTGATGGGCCAACCACACTTTCTCCAGATGGGAGGGCCTCAATGTGGTCAAATGGGCAACCATGGGGGCCCGCAACTCACTGAGCGTATTCGTAAAGTATCATATCCTGATATTGTTGTATGCATCATGTACACTCACATTGTTTGTTACATCGAAAAAACATTAATAAAATAAATCTGCCAGATTCGAAGATCCAAGTCGCTACATCTACCAGGAATTCTTTAACCCCTTGGCTACGGCTGTAATTCCGCCGCAGCGCTGGGGGGAGGGGGGGGCGCTCGGCGCCGCCATGCTCGTGACGGAACCACTCCGTCACGAGCCGCGGGCGCGCTGTGCTTGTGACGGAGTGGTTCCGTCACGACCCCGCCCGCTCAACAAAACGCGCTGCGCAGGCGCGAAATCAGTGCAGCGCAGGCACGGCGGCCGGGCCGTGACGGAACGACTCCGTCACCAGCACAGCGCGTCAGAGGCTGGGGACGGAGTGGTTCTATCACCAGCATCCATGTGGTTAAAAAAAAATGTTTACGTTTTTAAATCAATTACATCTTACCACATCTCAGCCAGTGCACCGAAAGGGTATATAAAGAGGTAGAAGCACAATTCTATATTACATAAATGCAGTCCCTGGAATGGATCGCACACAGACATCACATTTTCAAACACAGATTCCGAGATTCTGGGTCACAACTACAGTCCATATTGGGCTGATACAGCCCAGAGGGTTTGTCATTAATGTCTCCCCTTACTCCTGAAGTTCACCCATGGGAGATCGTCTGCTTGTTTGAACATTCCCTATAACAATCTCATTTACTAAACAACAATATTCCATCCAACAACCTCGAATTTTAGGGAATTTGCAGGGGCAATCCAGAGAAAGGGACAATCCCTTTCAGTAATCGAAATTCTCAATGAATGTAATGAGCACCATTTAACGAATGTGCCCACAAAATGAAATCACTATCCAGTTGGAAAAAAATATTTGGATCAAATAGACTCCAGACTGAAATCTGGTAAGGAGACAAGAGAATCCGATGGAATTCACACTTAGTTGAAACAGAGAGACACCATTTGGCAAGGAGGCAGAACACAAGACTGCCAACAGGCAGAACCAACCACCCTGGAGCAAAACTAGGAAAAAGATAAACACCACAAACTAAATTGTGGCAAAACTAGACATGAGCAAAAATGATCGGGATTGAAGAACCCGCCAGAAAAGGCGAAGTATTTTCTTTGTTTTGTGAAACAGTGAAATTGTGCTTCTACAATTTGGCAGACTTTGAATTCAAAATATAAATCACATTTTGAAGCCCAGAGCGTAAATTAAGTAATTCAGCCAGGCAGATCCACAAATGCATTTTGAAGATTACAAAACCAAGGCACTGACCCTAAAATAGACTTTTAACTAAAGTGAAAACTTTGATGAGACCATGAATAGTTCAGCTTATGCCTACACTCTACAGCAATGTTGTAAAACCTTCAATTGACCACTCATGTTGTTTAGCGATAATAGTTTATTGTTGAAAAACTAGAGTCCAGCTTGAACTGCATCAGGCGGTACAGCAACTATTTAGACTGGAGCAACTTTAAATTAATTTCTTCTGTACACCAATTGCAAGCGCATAACCCACTACGCTAACACCAATGAAACCTTCTAAAGCATCCAATTTGGCACAATAGCAAACTGGGTAGTAGGAAGCTAGTCTCTGCCCCGACCAATGAGGTGAATTTCGAACCCGGATTAGCAGACACAAACAGACATTTCAGTTATCCTTGCAGGCTACTTAGATAGTTCTTTGTATAAGAAGAACTACATTACAGTTTCAGACACACAAAGGAAGATACATTTGTTTTCTGGAAAGTAATGCCATTATTCGAAGCTTATATTGAAAACAAAGGACATACTAAAACCTGATATACATGGGTGGGTACCGGACTGGACAAACACCGAGGGCAGAAGACCGGATCCACGCTAGATTTCTAGGAGATCAACATGGGATACGTTTATGAACAAATCATCTAAGTGAGAATCGATTACATAGTAGCAATACATGGGAAACATCCATTACAGCGCACTACCTTTACAACTCAACTGTTACAATACAACTGACTTTACATCGCATGCCATTACAACGCATGTCATTACAACGCATGCCATTACAACGCATTATAAGGGAAGTAATAGAGATTTTTTTAGTTTAAGGGTGGGTATTGGTTTTGGGGTACATGGGAATAGTAATTTGTATCCCTACACTATCCAACACTTACCCTACTGTTGCACTCACTGGAGTGGGAATAGTCATTTGTACCCCTACACTAGACAACACTTACCATACTGCTGCCCTAAAAGTATTATGCGTTTTAAAGGTATGCATTGTAATGGTATACGTTGTAATGGAATGCGTTGTAATGGTAGTCTTAAAAAATGAGTTGTAATGGCATGCGTTGTAAAATCATGCAATGTAATGGTAGTTGTGATGTAAAAACTGGGTTGTAAAAGCATGTCTAGTAATTGTTTGCGTTGTAACGTCATATATTCTAAAACAAGGTAAAATCAACCCTCTCTCACTCAGGACATATAGAACCTGGTTCAATATTAGTCATACGTATGTGGTTGCTTGTTGCATTCCAATGGATCACTGATATTTACTACTGCTTCCCACATGTACAAAAATTACAGGAATAAATAGTTAAATTACAGTGATTTACACTTAGAAATGTATGGTATTCACATATATTTCTGACGTACCACTGTGCGATCTCACCTTCTATAGAAGAGACTCCGTGTGTATGCTGATAGGCAATTATAGAAATGTCATTAATATCTTTTGTTTCCATTATCTTTTCCGTGGAAAATAATTTTCCAATAAAAGTCTCTCCTTACCCCAAACAGCCTCGTAAAATTGCTAATATTGGTGCAATATTCTGCCCACACTGCATGGCTTACACTTGCATTATTCAGATGTTAGTTTGAAAAGTCGAAGTAAGCGTAAAACTACAAAAGTTTTAGACTACCTCCACAGTTAGGGCTGTTTACTACATGGACACTGATCTTCCCCGACTACCCATTCGACATTCCCTTCCACTTCTACACTCGGTGTTACTTACAACTGTGGAAGTTTCACATCTTTTGCAAAATCTCTATATGTGTTACGACTCTGCTGCATGTAAACCTTATGTCTAGTCCCCAGTGAGCTTTATATGCAGATGTTATAATGTTGTTCATATGCAAAGCCAACTTAAACATTCATTAGATCTTTCTCAGCCAATCACGGGAGCCACATCAAGCCCTAATACATGAGTCAACTCAGATATATTTAACTATAAACTTAGGAGGCAACCATTTACTCTAAGCAATACCACTGTATCCAAATGGGTGATGTGGTGTCTAGTAGCAGGCTGAAGTTGACAGGTATGATCTAGTTTTAACTAGTTCTCTGACCAGACTAGCTCAAACAAGGAACACCGTTCGCGGGGATCCCACAGTAACATTGTATGTCGCCCAGAGTTGCAGTGTGCAAACAGAGCCACCAATCTCACATAGACATTCGCCTACGGCAATAGTGAAATAGATTAATTTACTTATGATTACAAAGTCAAATGTGTCCTACTAAAGTAAATGAGCAGGCACACCAGAGATATCAATTTAACTAATACTGCTGGCGCAGACCACTGTCATTCAAGAATGTTGACAGCTTTTGAGCTGATCGTCTGTCTTGCGCTACGCCATTGAAGGTTTGGACCTAGCATACATCAACTACAGATAAAAAGTTCTTGCGTAGAGAATGCGCCCGCGTGATAAACTGGTGTGTATCCCTGCGTTAGGGGGGGGCGAGGGGGTGGCTGGTTGAGAGAGAGAGAATGAGAATGACTAGGCCCGGGAACCAAAATAAAAGTGCCCCCATTAGTCAATTAGATAGCTAAACAAGCATTTGCAATGCAATCGGTCTCGCCTTTGTGACCTTGTATGTATTTAGCTATGCAGCACATTAATCTGGGTGCAGAAACATCTACTGTTCTTTAAAAGGAGGGAAAGTAAACACCAAACTGTGTGACACGCCAGGTATGGGAACACATGGAGAGAAATATTGCGGGAAATGGTATAGTCCAAAGCTCTGTTTTTAATATAAATCAGGGCCTTCAGTGTTCACATCACTGAAAATATAAGATTTGAAAAAAAAATATTTTTGTCTACGGGTGCTCGTGGAAGACAATTTCTATGGACTGGAATCTAGAGAATGCTAAAGTGATTCTGGTATTTTACTGACTCTGGCCAGCCCTAAAATGAAAATCCTTATATTTACATACCACATTGATGTCCCTTGGTCTGATCATCAAAAGGTACTCTTAAAACTAAAGAACTTAGCTAAACAGTCACTTATTTTCATTTGCAAATCCGTCACTCACATTTATTTCAGTTTTTAACTTTCCTGCTTCTCAGCCCTGGCATCAGTGGAAGTTTAAGGAATCTCTTTAATGGTTTTACTCGGAAATCTGGCCTGCGGAAAAGGGGTTTATTTGCCTTTGCTTAATACCTTAATTATTTCACTCTCAACCCCTTGAGCACGAGGTCAACTTGTTTAATTAAATGATTCTGCTTTGTAAAATGCCTTTACTCACCATCTTTTGAGAAGTCTGCCCTAAATGTTACCTTGATGGTACCACTGAGTTCAAACTGTCACAAAATTCTTTCTAATGAGGCTTCACTCTAGTATCTATTGCTTAGCTCTGCTTGTTTAAAAAAAAATCAGAAGGTCTCTGCAAATAACTCTATCTGAGAAATGTATTACATTTGTGGTTTTTCTTTCATGTGACAAACTCAAAGTTTTTTCCCCCCGACTTGTGCAAGGCAGCCAGATAGACTTGTAAATTGTCACCATCACTCTTTAGGTCGAGCCTAGTGGCATGGCGCATGTGCTGCTCGCTTTGCGAGGCTTACTGTAATAGAGTATGCTGTGGAAACCCCGCCCACTCTCCTCCCATATTTTTCATTGGCTGGTGTCATTGTCCTTGGTAAATGCTGCTTCCGATTCATTATGAGGCTTGTTAGTCCCTCTTTGTTACCGCCTTGTCGCCATTTGTTACCAACAATAAGGACTGGACCTTTTAGTTGGCACGTTACAAGATCTGCTTTATCTAGTGAGTGAGCACTATTTTTATTATTGACACTGATGGGGACAATGACGGCTGCTTTATTATGATGAATTTGCATGCTGAGCACGGCGCCCGCGTGAGGGACACCGCACGCTGTTTTTTTAAAATTTCAAACTTTAATATTGAGCGCGGAGCCAGCTTCAGGTACACCGCGCTCAGTTTATTTACTTTATTTTTTATTTAATACCGAGCGCGGCGACTGCTTCAGGGACACCGCGCTCAGTTTCATTATTTTTTATTAACTTTAGTAATGAGAGCGGCGTCCGCTTCAGGGACACTTCTCTGCAATGCAATAGGTGTTGCTTTTGGTATTATAAACAACAATGCCTTTTAATTTTTTATAAAAAGCATTGCCATTTACAATGCCAACAGCTCAAAAACCTGCATTTTTAATGCTTGTTTTATGTTGTTGTAAGCCTGAACCCCTTCAGTCCATACCTCGCGTAACCCCCACCCTAAGTATCCCAACAGGTTCATCCTTCCCTCCCCCCAAAAATCAAGCTATGGTTTTCTTCGCCATTTTTTCAACACTATGGCATGCTTGGCTATGAGCAAGAGATTTTGACATAATGCCAGACAGATTAATTTCCTTTTACAGGATATTTAAAGATGGCGGAGGCCCAAGAGACATCTACCAATCTCTCATTTACTGGCCTATATGCAACTCATCACTTAGTGACCGCCTCTCCAGCATGTATTGAGGTCCTAATAATAAGACTGGGTACACATTCTGATGACTTTATCATTGCAATGTTGCCTGTCAACAAGGTCGGCGGCTGTATGCTAGCGAAGGCAGGCACTGCAGCAGCAACCCACCAACACCTGCATACAGTGGTTTCAAAGATATACTCGCTGAGAAGTAGAGCAGAGCAATGACACCGTTCGCCTCAACAAGCTGACACTAGCACTGTGGGTCCACTGTCTGTAAATAAAGGAAACCCCCCATTAATGTGCAAAAACACAGCTGCCAAAACCTCACATTGTGTGGATTGGTTTACAATCTATTCTGGGTCCATGTGATATTTCAGGGTCAGTAACCACTCCAAATTAGGGGTGTCCATAACTCGTGTAAATTCAGTGTAGAGTACTCATGCATATTACCTAAAAATTCAGCAATATTACGTGAGCAGAGTAATTCTGCATTTAGCGTAATTTCTTAGCACCAAAATGCCCCCTTGTGTCGAAAATGGACGCGAGGATGCATTTTATGCTAAGAAACCGCGCTAAATGTAGCAGAACATGAATAGTGCGCACAAGCAGCCACTAACACTCACTAAATGTGCTCTTGCATTAGGATTTTTCTCCCCAAATTACTCTCAATTACGCAAGGAAGGGTAGTCACATTTATCGGTAATTCTGCATCAAAAAGGAATGTAGAATTACCAAAATTACTCAGCGTAATTGAAATTCTGCCCAGGCCTACTCCAAATGGAGCATGGTAGCCAAGCCACTGAACATCAATACTCCTCCTTTGCAAAAAAAAGCCAGATGGCCACAGATCACCAGCATGAGAGGTCTAGCAGGAACTACATTCAGATCAACTCCAGCCAACACTTGCCTATGGTGGCAGGAAACAATAACACCATCAAGGAAGCATACAATATGGAGTACTATAAAAAGAATGCCAATGCACTACCCTTCTTTTTTTTACAGCAAAACCAAATATATTCAGAGAAACAGGAATTCTGACAGGAAAGTTGTTGTTCTGCAGGACAAATGAGGCTATCTAAGACCTACACTGGCTGTTCATATCCTGGCCACAAACACATAAAAGGCTGGATGCTTAGAAGGAAGCTTGAGGGGCGGATGAGAATGGAAGAAAATGAAAGGGAGAAAGGGAGAGGAAAAGAAGAAGGAAGGAAAGAAGAAAGAGGGATGAGGAAATGAAGAATGAAGGAGAGAGGCAGAGAGAGAGAGAAAAAGTCATGCACACACTTCAGAGGAGCATCAGTAGTTCTGTGTATGCGGTAACAACGTTTTCTGCTTTGTAAATAACATTACACAATTTCACAATTCCACCCCAAATTTGCCAGTATTGCTTCCAATGTGGTGCAAATCAGTCAAGGTGGGATCAAAATATATAGTGGGAGATCACGTCTAAAGTGTTTATAATGTTAGTTTTTCTCTTTGATACAGTAAAACGTCTGGATATCAAACATGGCATGAAGAGAATATGTCCTCCTTGTGGTTTGATGTAAATATGTTTTTGTTTTGAAGCTATTAAAGAAAAATAATATATACTGTTTCAGTAGATTTAAGTATATCTGTGGTGTCCCTCTGGAGTCCAAAAATACATTTTGAAGAATTTAGAAACTATGAGAGATGGATGATGAGCCGGGAAAATGCACCCAACTGTTCTCAGCATTAGAAACTTAGTTCCGCGAAAACGCAACATCGATTGCACACAATAACCCTTGTGACCAGTATCAATACAGAGACCTACACTTTTTGAAAGAGGCAATGGAAACTATCGTTCAATTCAGGTGGTCATTGTCACTTGTAGTACTCAGTTTGCAATACCCAGCTTGCAAAAGGTAATTATAAAAGCACACACAATTATTGATAAGAAAGACATTTAAAATGGATGTTATGTGTGAGGTAAAATGGGATAGTTATGGGTATCTGCTAAAGCAGAACTATAGCACAGGCCAATGACAAATGCAAAGATGCATGAATATGAGATGTATTAAGAGTGGTGGTGTGATGCTGGTGTACTGATAAAACTAACTGGACAATTTTATGTTTTTATTGGTCATTATGTCTCAACCATAAAATCTTGTAGAAATGTTACAGTATGTATATTGGAATGTGTGAATGTACTAAGAGAGAAGGAAAGAGCGCAAGAAAGATGGTCCAGGCTAGTGATTTTCTTGCAAGAGTAGAAAATGCACCACAAAGAGGACAGAATTCTTTGGGACAGAATAAAAGACATGCAGTTTGCCCAACTGACTCTACATGGGTCTTCAATAGGTGTGAGATTATTCGGAGATATAGACCCTTCCGAAAGATGAGACTGCAAGACACAGCCGTACCGTTTATATTCTTATATTGATGCAAAAACACTTCTTGGGCAGCTTTGAATCACTTTTTCAGTCTTCCTAGTATCCCTCCCATAAATCCCTAAACTTCAGGAGTTCGTTCCCACCTCCTAAATTAATCCATGCTGTGACACTTCCATGAAAAAAATATTATTTACTGTTTCCAGATTAAGGAAGTTTATCAAGTTTTCAGACATGATTTGTTTGGTACACTGGCAATAACGGGCAGGCGTAACCTTCGACAACGATTCAAGCACAATTTAGAAAACTGCTGAGATCCTTAAGGAAGCACCAGCCTTTTTTGGGAGATAGTTCAGTCAATTTGTGACCATTTTTGTGATATCTAAATAATGCTTGTATTCTTGGGTTACTTCCTAAAATTGTTTTAAGTACTCTTCCATCCCATGATTCACATAGAACTCTAAAGCCATACACATTTCAGCACACTTCTCAACGACATTGTCTGAAGCCTCTGAACCGCTCTTCTTGTTTTGTGGTCCAGGGCAGACATTGCACTTGGCTGTATTGATTTTTAGCAATCTCTCTGTCCACTATAAGTTCCTTAAATCTCCCTTGATTTTTCATCCCACCACTCCAGGGTGTCTATAATTTGTATTCATCTAAGAGGGGAGCTCAAACATACATGAACAAATGCTTTACTACAGTTATGGCTTGGTAGTTTAGTCTGCCCTGTTCCCATGATGCACTGGGCCAGGGACAGACTGATTTGCATATAGCCAGGTTCTGAGCTGGGATGGGGCAGTGAGATAAATAACGGTGATGGATCAAGCCCTGATCTTTGGACTGGGTAAGAGTGGTCTGTTTAACTCAGACACTCTGTTCATCACCACCCCCTTTTTGTAAACAGTTATGGCTTGGGCATCTCAATTCCAACACTGTGGCATCAGCTATTGTAGCTAGCCCACTCCTGCATCCACGAGATACAAACCGGAGATTATTTGAGCATTAGATTGTATACACTTGGGGATAAATGGAACATGCTTTGAACTGGATTCCAAATAGTTGCATTTGAGAATATATTTCAAAGAAGCCACAGCACATCAATGTACACCTAATTTCACAGACACACAATTTAATGTGCTATGGCACATTTTGAAGCGATTGAGCAAAGTAGGTCATCCTTTCCTGGAAAAGAAATCTAAAAATAAACATTCTAAATGTATCACAGTTATATCCTTTGGCTGTAAAGGGAGTATGCGTTTTTCATCTGAAGTGTGGTTTTAACTTTTCTTTAAAATACTGAACTTTCCCAAATCCCTGTTAATGATCCAATATATTTCAGACAAAGTGAGGAAGTGAATGCATGTAAAATTAAGCAAACTAAACCGTCTCTACGTGTTGATCACCTGACTTTGTGACAACAGCTTAGCACTACTAAATCAAGCAGCATCTGAAAAGTGGTGATAGAAAGCAGTAATAAAAAGTGGCAACCAGTTTCAAACTAACAAGGCATGGAGCAAGAATCACCTCTTTCCAGTTAAGATAAATATATAGGAGTAAATATCTTCCAGGGTTGCATCAGGCAATTCACCTATACTAGATCAAAAGAGCAACTCGTTACCAGCATTTACATGCTACACCAGTCCTTTTACAACTAATGTTATCCTTCACAGGAGCGTCCCCCCTTGAACAGCAGACATGGCTTATTATGGGTTTAGCCTCAAGCAAACCAATACTGCACCATTATGCACAGCTGCTGCACCTCTCCCTACATGAGTGGTCTACTGAGTAGCAAATAATGAAATCACCCTCTGCATCCAACTCTTTTCACTCCCTTGTCTGCCTCCAGGCTATGAAACAGGGAACATTTTAAAGGAGGGCATTTTAGGTTAATAAGTCAGGCAGGGTTAAAGTTGGTTTTACATTATTTGGTAGGATGATCTTTAATGGGTAAAACAAAAGACTGGCATGCATATTCCTATATACCGAATGCACCTGTGCGTGGGCATACACAATAATTGAAGCTCATTAATTAGTTGGACAGTTTAGTAAATTAGCACTTTTTTGCTCTAAAGTTTTTTCTTGTTCAACATTATTAGAGGTTAGTAATTTACAGTGAACACAGCAACAATAAGCAATGGAATAAAACAGAGATACAAGCATCAATCATGAAACACTCAAATCCTAGACACTGCAAACAAACGTCAAACCTATCTGGGTAAGTGGTTAAGAAAGAACCAGCAACAAAAATGACCTTCTCAAGTGTATTCATGGGGAACTTTAAGAATATCTTTGGATATGGGAGGAGTGCTAAGATGTTAAGCAAACGCTGGTCAGGAAATCCCAGTAGCTTGGTAGTGGTATCCTAGGCCCATATGTCCGACCGTTTTTTGCGGTCGCAAATGGGTAGTCGGACCGTTTTTGACAGCAAAATAGGTTTGCGAATCGCTATTAGGAAGGGGTATCCCTTCCTAATAGGGAGTCTCATTTCAATGTAAGATTGTTTCGCGGCCGCAAAACACTCGCAGTTTACTACCCATGTCAAATGGGTGGGAAGCCACTAGCAAAATGGAAGGGGTCCCCCATTCCTTTTGTGAGTGGCAGTGAAAATATTTTTTAAGAGCAGGCAGTGGTCCCACGGACCACTGCCTACTCTTAAAAAATGAAACTTTCACTTTCACTTTTATTTTTTAAATGCAACCCGTTTTCCTTTAAGGAAAACGGGCTGCATTAAAAAAACTGCTTTATATAAAAAGCAGTCACAAACATGGTGGTCTGCTGACCCTAGCAGACCACCATCCCTGGGAGTGCTAGCCGTTCCCAATGGGGTCGCAAATTGCACCTGCTCATGAATATTAATGAATATTTACAACAAGGGGTGGTGAGGGACAGAGTCTCTGAATTAAACAGAATACTCTCACCCAGTCAAGAGATCAGGGCTAGATCCAACACCGTTTTTTAGCTCACTGCACCATCCCAGTTTCAGAACCTGGCTGTATGCAAATTAGTCTGTTCCTGTCCCAGTGCATGATGGGAACAGGGCAAACCAAACTACAAAAGCCAATTCTTACACTGGGAAGGAAACAAGCTACCGGGGACCGGTTTCTGGCATTTCAGCCTCTTCGGCCCGGCTTGCTTGAATCCTGATGGTGCAATGAGCAAGGGACTCACATCTGAGTATACCCTTCCACGCTTAGGGTGGACAAAAATATTTACAACAAGGGGTGGTGAGGGACAGAGTCTGCTCAATTCAGACACTCTGTTCATCACCACCCCCTTTTGTAAATCGATTTTGGCCACTATAGGTGTGGCAGGGTATACTCAGACATGAGTCCCTTTCTCACTGCTCCATCAGGATTCAAGCAAGCCGGGCCGAAGAGGCTGAAATGCCAGAAACCGGTCCCCGGTAGCTTGTCTCCTTTCTGGTAAAGAATTGGCTTGGTAGTTTAGTCTGCCCTGTTCCCATGATGCACTGGGCCAGGGACAGACTGATTTGCATATAGCCAGATTCTGAGCTGGGATGGGGCAGTGAGATAAATAACGGTGATGGATCAAGCCCTGATCTTTGGACTGGGTAAGAGTGGTCTGCTCAATTCAGACACTCTGTTCATCACCACCCCCTTTTGTAAATCGATTTTGGCCACTATAGGTGTGGCAGGGTATACTCAGACATGAGTCCCTTTCTCACTGCTCCATCAGGATTCAAGCAAGCCGGGCCGAAGAGGCTGAAATGCCAGAAACCGGTCCCCGGTAGCTTGTCTCCTTTCTGGTAAAGAATTGGCTTGGTAGTTTAGTCTGCCCTGTTCCCATGATGCACTGGGCCAGGGACAGACTGATTTGCATATAGCCAGATTCTGAGCTGGGATGGGGCAGTGAGATAAATAACGGTGATGGATCAAGCCCTGATCTTTGGACTGGGTAAGAGTGGTCTGCTCAATTCAGACACTCTGTTCATCACCACCCCCTTTTGTAAATCGATTTTGGCCACTATAGGTGTGGCAGGGTATACTCAGACATGAGTCCCTTTCTCACTGCTCCATCAGGATTCAAGCAAGCCGGGCCGAAGAGGCTGAAATGCCAGAAACCGGTCCCCGGTAGCTTGTCTCCTTTCTGGTAAAGAATTGGCTTGGTAGTTTAGTCTGCCCTGTTCCCATGATGCACTGGGCCAGGGACAGACTGATTTGCATATAGCCAGATTCTGAGCTGGGATGGGGCAGTGAGATAAATAACGGTGATGGATCAAGCCCTGATCTTTGGACTGGGTAAGAGTGGTCTGCTCAATTCAGACACTCTGTTCATCACCACCCCCTTTTGTAAATCGATTTTGGCCACTATAGGTGTGGCAGGGTATACTCAGACATGAGTCCCTTTCTCACTGCCCCATCAGGATTCAAGCAAGCCGGGCCGAAGAGGCTGAAATGCCAGAAACCGGTCCCCGGTAGCTTGTCTCCTTTCTGGTAAAGAATTGGCTTGGTAGTTTAGTCTGCCCTGTTCCCATGATGCACTGGGCCAGGGACAGACTGATTTGCATATAGCCAGATTCTGAGCTGGGATGGGGCAGTGAGATAAATAACGGTGATGGATCAAGCCCTGATCTTTGGACTGGGTAAGAGTGGTCTGCTCAATTCAGACACTCTGTTCATCACCACCCCCTTTTGTAAATCGATTTTGGCCACTATAGGTGTGGCAGGGTATACTCAGACATGAGTCCCTTTCTCACTGCTCCATCAGGATTCAAGCAAGCCGGGCCGAAGAGGCTGAAATGCCAGAAACCGGTCCCCGGTAGCTTGTCTCCTTTCTGGTAAAGAATTGGCTTGGTAGTTTAGTCTGCCCTGTTCCCATGATGCACTGGGCCAGGGACAGACTGATTTGCATATAGCCAGATTCTGAGCTGGGATGGGGCAGTGAGATAAATAACGGTGATGGATCAAGCCCTGATCTTTGGACTGGGTAAGAGTGGTCTGCTCAATTCAGACACTCTGTTCATCACCACCCCCTTTTGTAAATCGATTTTGGCCACTATAGGTGTGGCAGGGTATACTCAGACATGAGTCCCTTTCTCACTGCTCCATCAGGATTCAAGCAAGCCGGGCCGAAGAGGCTGAAATGCCAGAAACCGGTCCCCGGTAGCTTGTCTCCTTTCTGGTAAAGAATTGGCTTGGTAGTTTAGTCTGCCCTGTTCCCATGATGCACTGGGCCAGGGACAGACTGATTTGCATATAGCCAGATTCTGAGCTGGGATGGGGCAGTGAGATAAATAACGGTGATGGATCAAGCCCTGATCTCTGGACTGGGTAAGAGTGGTCTGCTCAATTCAGACACTCTGTTCATCACCACCCCCTTTTGTAAATCGATTTTGGCCACTATAGGTGTGGCAGGGTATACTCAGACATGAGTCCCTTTCTCACTGCTCCATCAGGATTCAAGCAAGCCGGGCCGAAGAGGCTGAAATGCCAGAAACCGGTCCCCGGTAGCTTGTCTCCTTTCTGGTAAAGAATTGGCTTGGTAGTTTAGTCTGCCCTGTTCCCATGATGCACTGGGCCAGGGACAGACTGATTTGCATATAGCCAGATTCTGAGCTGGGATGGGGCAGTGAGATAAATAACGGTGATGGATCAAGCCCTGATCTTTGGACTGGGTAAGAGTGGTCTGCTCAATTCAGACACTCTGTTCATCACCACCCCCTTTTGTAAATCGATTTTGGCCACTATAGGTGTGGCAGGGTATACTCAGACATGAGTCCCTTTCTCACTGCTCCATCAGGATTCAAGCAAGCCGGGCCGAAGAGGCTGAATTGCCAGAAACCGGTCCCCGGTAGCTTGTCGCCTTTCTGGTAAAGAATTGGCTTGGTAGTTTAGTCTGCCCTGTTCCCATGATGCACTGGGCCAGGGACAGACTGATTTGCATATAGCCAGATTCTGAGCTGGGATGGGGCAGTGAGATAAATAACGGTGATGGATCAAGCCCTGATCTTTGGACTGGGTAAGAGTGGTCTGCTCAATTCAGACACTCTGTTCATCACCACCCCCTTTTGTAAATCGATTTTGGCCACTATAGGTGTGGCAGGGTATACTCAGACATGAGTCCCTTTCTCACTGCTCCATCAGGATTCAAGCAAGCCGGGCCGAAGAGGCTGAAATGCCAGAAACCGGTCCCCGGTAGCTTGTCTCCTTTCTGGTAAAGAATTGGCTTGGTAGTTTAGTCTGCCCTGTTCCCATGATGCACTGGGCCAGGGACAGACTGATTTGCATATAGCCAGATTCTGAGCTGGGATGGGGCAGTGAGATAAATAACGGTGATGGATCAAGCCCTGATCTTTGGACTGGGTAAGAGTGGTCTGCTCAATTCAGACACTCTGTTCATCACCACCCCCTTTTGTAAATCATGAATATTAATGAGGCAGGCAATTTGCGACCCCATTAGGAATCGAGACACTGTTGTAAATTCCAATTCGCAAAACTGCGAAATTTGCAACTCACAAATTGGAAAGGTCGTACATCTGGCCCTTAGTCTCTTGCAAGTAGAATTATCTCAGACTTCTACATGTATTAGTTGGCAGAATGAGAAATAAACAATTGGTTTCGTAGCATGCCTTACAAAGACTATGGAACTACAATAGAAGAAATATATTGAAGCGACAAGCTGGCTAATGTGAAAATGATGAAAACAGAATTAAAAAATGTAAGTGTGACAGTTGTGGGAATGCAATACGGAAGTGACTGTGTACTACTTGGTAAAAAGGCTGAAATGAAAGAAATTAAGCAGCTCAAGGGTAGCAAATGATATAATGAGCAATAGAACAACAACAAGGAGAACAAAGAGCCCAACCACTTCTCTTCTTCAAATTGTTTTTGACAGTAAAACGACCAAACTATGGCTCACAATATCACTAAATCGAGATTTTACTGCCAAATAGCAGCAGAGGGGAATAATTGCTAGGGAGGGTGGAGACTGAAAGACAACAGAAGAAATCTTATTCAAAATGACAAGGGAAACAGATTCAGAGAAGAACAGCATGATTATGAAATTCAAGAAAGGAGAAATGGGACAGGGGAGAATCTCAAACACAGAGCGGCAATAGTTGAGAAAATATAACAGATTGTAATGGGTAGGCTTGCTGGCAGTGAAGATAAAGAGTACATTTTGTGAACCTCATGAGGTTGAAAGTGGTAGATGTGGGACACAGACAAGATCTAAGAAGAAAATGTGAAGGAGTCAAGGATAATGCCCATGAAATGGCAGCTGACAGCACGGTGCAAAGGGGAGTTAAACTGGTGGCAAGTGTCGGAGTAAATGGGATATTATGCAAGAAAGTACGGAATGTGGTGAACAGAGTGAGAAGACATGCACAGACGAAATCAAAAAAGCAAACTTACTAGCAATAACACATTGGCTGTGTCTGAGAAATTGGGGTACTGGTTGAGGGGGATGAAACAATACTCAAGGAGATACCACAATCCTCGTCAGGGTGAAATCACAAGCAAACCCCATAATAACCTGTGCTCTACTCTCTGGTAGCTTGGCACAGAGCAGTCAGGCTTAACTTAGAGGCAGGGTATAAAGTATGTATGCAGCACTTTAACCCCTTCGCTGCTGATGACGAGCTCAGCTCGTCATCAGCCACGGGTGGCGTGTGCTGATGAGAAGCTGAGCCAGTCATGTGACGCTGTTTTATGAAAAAAGCCGCACAGAGCAAAAATCGCTGCAGCAGCGATGCGGTTAAACAGTAATAAAGTGAAAACATACCGCAAGAAAAATCCCATACCACTTATGAAAAAAAGAGCAACATTTCATGAATAAATCAGGATCAAAACAACAAAAATCCAATCTGTAATATCAGACCTATGCAGGTATAAAAAATTCAGTGAAGATAGCACCAAAAAGCATAAGGCACCAACTGTGGTTATCTGATCGCACCGGACCAGGAGAAAGTCACAAGTCAGACCAACTGGGATGAAGCGAGGGACCCACTTAGGTCTGCTGAACACAGTATGTGTGGGATGTTTGGGGCCTAACCTAGGTGTGACATATGTATTAAAAAGGAAGGGATAGGTCCGGCTAAAGGTTTATTTTGCCAGATCAAAATGGTAGTTTAAAACTGTGTGCACAGGCTGCAATGGAAGGCCTGAGACATGTTCAAAGAAGCACTTAAGTGGGGGGCACAATCAGTTCTTCAAGCCCACTAGTAGCATTTCAATCAAACAGCATTTATAAAGCACAACACTGTCTCTCCTAGGGGCAACTGAACAGACACTGAATACATGTAGTCCCTCTTTACTAGGGTCTTACAAGTAAATTAAATAGGCCAATGGGTATAATACAAATGTAGAATGTTTATAGGAGAGTGCAAAAGCACTTTAACACTGGTTAGCAGTGGTAAAGTGTGCAGAGTCCAAAGAGCCTCAAAACAACAAAAACAAATTCAGCAAAAATATAGGAGGAAGGCAAAAGGTCTGGGCATGGTCCCAGAATTACCATGCAGAGAAAAGGAACAGAGTGAGAAAGAATTAAGACCCCATACATAGGAGACTACTCCGTGAAGGACAGCTTCAAAAATACCTGGTGAGCTGTTGAGTATCAGGATGGTTAAATGTGTGAAGAGCAGAAGACCGATCAAGAAAGGCGAGCAGTGGGGAGTGTTGTAAGGAAGATGTGAGAAGATAGATTTGACAGACGTGTGAATTCAGGATAGGAAGTGCACGTGGCATTAAAGGTGCACATCAATCCAGGTCCGTTCTCATGGATCAGTTTTTGGCCAGTGTTGATCTTGCGTTGAATTGCCTGTGTTTGAGCAGTGATAATATTGCTGAATCATTGATGATGCAATTAGCCATGATTTTTTTTATCAACTTTATTTTTGAGTGTACAAATTACAATACCATACTAAAAAACATTTGGCATCAAATCAATATATATAAAGGCATACTTTTGACATTATCAGTGGCTTATAAGGCAAAAGGTGGCATCCAGAAGGGAGATGTACAGTGGGGAAAGGAGAAAATCTTATACAATCATATCACAGTGAGGGAAGAAACCAGGCACATTACTGAAGTCCACTGCCCAAAGCACTAGGGTCAATCCACCTGTCCCCCATCGTAGGTAGACCCCCCCGGCTATACCCAACCCACTTTCCTCCTCACTGTTGGTTGCCTCTTGCAAAGAGGATCCCCCCTCTGCCAGCCCAGAGTGACACATGTCACGCCAAAGTAGTAGATCTTCTTGCAATTTCTCATCCCTTCTAGTAAGTTTCATGTGGACCTCTTCAGCTAGGGACCATTCACGAACGTCTTTGAGCCAGGTGGGCACGTCTGGGGCCCTTTGCCCCTTCCAGGTTATAGCTAGCCTGCGCTTGGCGAGCACCAGCATTAATTGCAAAAGCTTATGTGGGAATTTCTTTTTCTTAGGCTTCCGGACCAGCGACAGCAAACAATACAAGGGTTCAGGTGTTATCCGAAGGCCAGTGGCCGCTACAATCCTTTGCACCACCTACAACGAGAACTGGCGAACCATTGGACAATCCCATGCCAGGTGTAAGAACCCCGCCTTCTCCGCTGCACATCTATGGCAGCTATCTCCCCTATCACCAGACATGTGTTTTAGGGACATCGGGGTTAACTAAGTGCAGTAGAGGAAGTTGAAATGCGTGAACTTAAACCTGGCATTGCATGACAACGAGCGTGTGAGGGAACCTATGCGTGCCCACTGTATATTGTATTGTATTGTATTGTATTGTATTGTAATTGCATTTATATAGTGCTTACTACCCCTGACAAGGCGTCAAAGCGCTTCTTCGGCGGGTAGCACGCTACTCCGGGACCCATAGAGGATTAGTGTTGAATTAGTATAGTGAAACATGCAAGTACATTTTAAGTGGCTGGATACGTTAGTCAGTTATTTGGATTTGGAATGATAGCAGAAGGATAGAGGAGGAAAAAAAAGGTTTGTATTTATATAGAGCTTGTTACCCCTGATGGGGTGTTGAAACATGCTATTCAGGAAGCCCATAAAGGATTAGTGGTGAATTAATATGGTGAAATATGAAAGTAATTTCAGTGGTGGATATTAGTCAGTTATTTGGAGTGAGAAGTAAAGCGGAGGGATAAAAGGGGAAGAAAGGTTTGCATTCATATAGCACTTGTTACCCCTGATGGATGTTGAAGCGCTTTTCTGGTGAGTAGCACGCCACTCCGGAACTCAAAGGATTAGTGTTGAAAATTAGTATAGTAAAATATGAAGTAATTGAGTAGTGGATATGTTATTCAGTTATTTGGGTAGAGAAGGGTAGGTGGCAGGATAGTGAAGGGAAAGAGGTTTGTATTTATATGGCGCTTGCTACCCCTGATGGGATTTTGAAGCGCAAGTAGTACGCCACTCTGGAACCCATCAGGATTAGTGTTGAATTAGTATGGTGAAACATGAAAGTAATTTTAGTGGTGGATATGTTAGTCAGTTATTTGGATTGAGAAGAGTTGGGGAGGGGTAGAAAGAGGGAAGAGTTTAGAAACGTTTGTTTAGGGGATCGGTATAGTAAAAGAGGTGTAAGATGTTGCAAGGAGGGGTAGAGTAGGAGAGAGTCTAGAAAGGGTTATTTTGGGGATCATAGTAGTGGGATGGGGTTTGGGGTTAAATGAGAGAGTGGATGTAGAGGATATATTGAGCGAAGTATAGGCTGAGAAATAGGGAAATGCATTGGAAATAATAATCTAGAAGAAAGTGATAAATATATAGATCCATAAGTACATATAAAGTATATAGATGCATAATGGAGGTATGTATATTGGACAGCATTTCTGGCCCTGGCCCTGGCCAGTCTCGAACAGGCTCAAACAGGCAACGACCCTTGTCCTCTCTCCGCCCTTAACCTCGACGCCCGGGCTGAGGTGCCCTAAGCCTGGCCTTTTATAGCCCTAGTAATCGGGTGACCCCGTCAGCCAATGGGAACCCTAGCCCTAACACTATCCAATCACAACACTCGCCCTAAAAATCTAAAACCATTAGGAGACCAGGACCTTACAGCCAATCTTAGCCCTAGTCTAAGCACCCAATCAGTTCAAAAACCCTAATCTCTATGTACAATAGAGGCCCTAGCCCTACCAGTAGTCCCACCCCAAGTCCAAGCAACCAATGGCACAGGCAGCCCTTGTCCCTACTTCTAATAGAAAGCTTAACCCTACTCTTAGTCCCACAACCAGTCCAGCAACCAATCACACCAGAAGCCCTAATCGCTACTTCCAATTAAAAGTCTAACCCTAGCCCTAGTCCCACCCTAGTCCCAACAACCAATAACACAGGAAACCCTAGTCCCTACTTCCAATAGAAATCCTAACCCTATCCCTAGTCCCAACCCTACATTGATTGAATCATAGACTCAGAAGCCAATCGGAACACTCACATACCCAACCAATGAGGACACTAACCCTAATCCAATAGATACAGCAGATACAACCACCAATCAGTGTACACATGTACCAAACAATATCAGACCCTATAAGGTCCCAGCAACCCCAGACAAGGTTTTCTGACCAGGGAGTTAGAAGGTGCTTTTCCTGTTCAGAATCTCCTAGGAGACAGACAGGCTCAATCCACACTTTGGACTTCTGCAGGTAAAGGCCTCGCTAACTTGAAATCTAACAATACTGTTTGAATAAAACTTTACTCCCTCTACTTGCAAAAAAATGAAGTGCACAGTCCCTAGAAAACACAGTTTAAACAGCTCAAAGAAGCACCCTCTGATGTAGAATATCCCTGTTGCTGGGGAGGGGGGCTGGTTTCACTGGCCTGTGAACACAAAATGGTGGCTGGGGTGCACTGTTTTAACATACAGGTCTTAGAACAGAGCAAAGGAGAAATTTGGAGGGAAAACTGAAAGTCATCAGCAATGAGAGGGAAAAACTACAGAGTTTGGACTGCAAATCCCACAATTCAACACTTTAAATGGAAGCAATCATGGGCAGGAAAAAACACAAGTTTAAAACACAAAACAGGTGATAAAATATCCAATCACAGGCAGGTTAAAACTACAATTTTTAAACTGTAACAACCACAGGCAAAGACAGAAATCACAGAAAGGGAAAATCGTTTTTTTTTTACTTTTGTTTTGGGGAAGAGAAAGCACTAGTCTGCCTCCTTACCACTTCCTGGACTCTGCTCACTGCAATCTGGGGCACAGGGAGGCTGCAACTCACAAGATGGAGGAGAATCAGTAGTAACAATCATCACCATTATGCTTATTCTGGGTTGCCGGTCACTCAGAAATCCTAAGTGTATGTACAGCTGTGTACCAGGGATCATTAATCATTACTGTATTTTTATATGTACCCCATTACATAGTAACCCTCAGTGATTTTGAAATATTCAGCGTCAATCAGCAATCGCTCATTAACCCGTTAACCGCGGCGGTAATTCGGCCGCGGTGCGGGCGTTTCCGTGCGCGGGTGGGGCCGCGTCGGCCATTGGCCGACGGCAGCACTGGGGCGGTAGCCAATGGCCAACGGCAGCAAGGAAAGGGTTAATGTTGGATGCAAGCTCAGATTTACAGTGGCAAAATTAAATGATGCCCCGATGTACACCATCACTTAGAAGTCTTGGCTTCAAAGCCCCATTTGCAACATTGCTCATTAAACCCTAGTAAATGTCCAGATTTACACCTTACGATAGTAAATCTTCTTGTGTATTCAGATTTCCAACACCACTCGTAATTCTATTTGCAGCATCTTTCAATAATAATTGTTTTATGTTGATATTTGTACCAATACTCAGAAAACGGTAATGTAGCCCAGATTTGCACCATTAATCCTAAATGCATGTTCGGATTTACACCATAACTCGGTAATCCTTAGTGAATATTCAGATGTCACATGCAATCACCATTTGTCAGACCAAACCAAGATTTGCACCATCACTTGGTAAAAGTTTGTGCATGGTTCTCAGAAATCCTGAGGGCCTGCTCAGGCTTACACAATCCCCATCATACACTAGTAGACTAGCTCAGCTTCAGATTTTACTCTACAGCACAGTGCCATGCTGGGGGGCATCTGGAGTGTAAGGTGCTGCATCCAGTTCCCAGTATTTATGAGGGTTTAGGAATCAAAGTAAGCACAGTGATGTTGGCTACAAAACTACAACTAGGAGACAGTGTTACACATCACATAGACCCTTTGCAGCTTTGGAAATTTTCGATGTCAGCGGAAGAAAGGATAGGGCTGCTCATCCCAGAGCACGCCCTAAGACAGCTAAAAACACACTGCGCAACAAATGGGGATTAAAGTCATCCTAATGGATTTATAAAGCTGTGTTGCCCTGTCCATGTACATGTACATTTTCGGACAGCAGTATGCATTTTCCCCACAGAGTTTGAGCCATACATTAAGTTTTTGAATTTGTGTTTCCAGAACAAGGCCCAAGAGAAGATCCAAAGATGGCAAAAGCCATCCAGACAACCTTAACACCTCAAAATGCAACAGAGGTGGGATATTACTAGGTCATGGCCACATAATGCGGGCGCTTCATACCTACCGGGTATAGCCATCTTACCAAAAACCCTACATGCCTTCACCGGCCGGGTGCAACATGGAGCTGGGACGGTGCATTTCAAGAAATCAAAACAGCACTGCTTCAAAGCGCCACAATCGCATACTCTGATTCCCAGAGTCGAACTGAACCAGTCATTCACTTCAGCCTGGAAGGGCTCAAAGCAGTGCTAACACAAGAAAAGAGGCATGGAAAGTGGTCTCCATTCGACTATGCAAGTAGAGCCCTGGCCTGTACTGAAACCTGTTACTTGCAGGTTGAGAGAAAAGTGCTAACAATCCGATGGGGGTGGACCCCTTCCACCCTTTAACTGTACAGGAGGAACTTCCAAGTGGTCACTGACCACAAGCCATTGGGCAAGCTAAATTGCAGGAACATCCCATCCCCGCGAATTCAAAGATGGGCAGTACAACTATAGTTGCACAACTTTGACATTCTATCCAGATCGGTAATCCTTTTCCAACAGCCCCAGCTGCAACAAGACAATCCAACCGCAGATGAGGCAAGCTCAGATCAGGTGGCCTCTGACGATTTCGTCAGGAGCAATGTGCATGCCTCAAGGCAATGACGATAGAGGAGCTCATGGAAGCAAAAATGGGAGATTCCAGCCTCCAGAAGACGATCAAAGCCATGAAGCAACATCAGAGGAAGCAGTTCTTAGATGCTGCGAAGACCTGGAACCAGCCAGAGCAGCTCATAAAGACCTGGATTTGGAGAGTCCGGGAAGAGCTTAGTACCGCCAGAGGTTCTGGTGCTACAACGGAGGTGTATCTTTGTCCTGCAGTTGCTGTGGGCCCGAGGTGCAAGAGCTAACGCACCAATGACACTGGGGGTGGCAAAAACCAAAGCAAGGCTAAGGTCATAATTACTGTTCCTCTGCATGGGCAGCACGGCAGAAGAGGAAGTAAAACTCTGCCGGCTGTGCCAATTCACAGGAAGAGGGACCCCAATCCCAGTGATAACTGAAGAGCCCTACTCATGCTTTCTGGTGAAGAATTGGCTTGGTAGTTTGGTCTGCCCTGTTCCCATGATGCACTGGGCCAGGGACAGACTAATTTGCATATAGCCAGGTAGTGAGCTAAATAACGGTGATGGATCAAGCCCGGATCTTTGGACTGGGTAAGAGTGGTCTGCTTAATTCAGACACTCTGTTCATCACCACCCCCTTTTCTGAATCGTTTTTGGCCACTATAGGTGTGGCAGGGTATACTCAGACATGAGTCCCTTGCTCACTGCACCATCAGGATTCAAGCAAGCCGGGCCGACGACGGCTGAAATGCCAGAAACCGGTCCCCGGAAGCTTGTCTCCTTTCTGGTGAAGAATTGACTTGGTAGTTTGGTCTGCCCTGTTCCCATGATGCACTGGGCCACCACCCCCTTTTCTGAATCTGGACGAAGTTCAGCATGGACTTCTGGAGTTTTCCGGATGGTGGGACTGACATATTGATCATGAATAGCCACTCCAAATACCCAGTAATGCAACTAATGATTTCAACTACCTTTTTAAAGTTAAAACCCACCCTAGAGAAGGTCAGGTCTCTAAAAATTATAAAAATATTACCAGACCTGTAGATCTAGTAACCTAAACAATCTGCTCAGCCTAACTGTAATGTCCGGGTACTGTGGCCAGGCGACCTTCACCACCTCCTGAATTCCTCTGAAATGTAGGAACTGACCCTGTCCAAGGCCAACATTTTCCTCTGCCTGCTCATAAGTGATGAAGGCTTCATTGGGAAAGAGGTCGGCAAGAACCTCACATCCACCCTCCCTCCAGGGATGAAAAGACATATTTCCCCAGATCAATGAAGGGGCCAGAATCCAAATCGGGAGTTCCCTGTGGAAGGTGCCCTTGTTAAGACCTGCTCTACAAACCGCTGCCATATAGCGGTTGTGTGCCGTACAATGTAAGGAAGAGATGTGTCCGTCCCCCTGCCCCGAATAAGAGCTTCCTGTAGCGCCTGAGTGTCTACCCTCCCGGAGCGGAGGCGTTTCTCCCAATTATCAACGTCGGAGAACCAGCGTAGCGTGGGTTATAGCTGCGCCGCGTAATAGTACAGGTCGAAGCGTGGAGCTTCAAGACGTCCCTCCTCATAGCTACGAGCAATAGTGCTGAGGGCGACCCTAATGCATCTGCCCACCCAAAGCAGAGAAGTAAGTAAGGTGTTCGGAGTTTTGAAAACTCGTGGCGGCAACGGACATAGTGAATTCTGAAGTACATACAGCGTCCTGGGAAGCATCACCATCTTACAGATGGCTAGCCTGCCCATCAATGAAAGTGGGAGGGTGTTCTAAAAGGACACCGACTGCTGCAACAAAGTAATTGTACTGTCTACATTCTCCAATTACACAGTGTAAACAAATTGGCAAATAGTCGACATAAATCAGGGGAGAAAAGTAAAGAAGACACCAAACTAATAATTAAAAAAGTATAAAGTTTCATTTAATTGATCCACCAAAAATCCATGTTTAAAAACAATTAATAAAATACAAAAATTATACACAATGAATTTGTTACAAAAACAACAAAATAATGCAATATTCAATATATCCCATAAAAAATTCATATAACATAACATATATTTTGTGGCAAACAGGTAATATTGTTCGACGCGCGTTTCGGCGTGGTTTAGAACACCTTCTTCAGGAACCACAATGTTATCTGAAAAACATATTATGCAAGGGAAAAACAGGGATCAGATTATTTTACATAAAAATATACATGTTTTTTCATACACAAATACAATTATCTAATTTAATTACGGTGTCTAAATCACTATAACTCCCTACTTGTACAGCAGAATATTACTGTACAAGGAACAAACTACAAATGTATTTTTTGAGCAGCAAAAATTCCCAAAGGGAAAGCAAAAGAAATAAGTGGAGGATAGAAATATAAGAAGGCCTGATATCTCTCAAAAATGTCTTAAGAGTACAGGTACATAGGCTATGCTAGTGTATATATCAGATAACCCATAAGGATAGGGATGTCTTAAGGTGTTTAGACCATCCTAAACACTCCATAGGTAGTAATTCCTCGTATCAATCTTATAGTTCACTTACCAACAAAATAGGAAGTAGTAAATGCAGTGGATGTAGCCCATATCGATCAGAGTCTTGAAGAAACAGTATAAGTTTCTATTAAGAACATGTAATAATGAGAGAATGTCAGAATTAAATAACTAATATGGGTGCAAACAGAGAACAGTGGAGCGGATGTAGTCACAATGTCGGTCAAAACGTGTTAACTGATATGTGACAGTATAAGTTAATACTCTGTATTATACTGAGGACTAAGAGCAGGGTTAATAATCTAAGGCATACCAATGGTATCTGAATTGAGCGAACGTGGCTGCCTGAGCTTCACAGTATTTTGATCTAAAGGAACAGATGTAAAAAAAACGCCACCTAATGTTTCGTTTGACTACCCATGCTTCATAATTATATGATCTGAAGATGCAAAGTTAAAAAAAGCACCACAATGAGGTTCAGGTAACTAATAATCCCTATTTTTCTTTTGTTTCTAAAGTATCTACACTGGTATAGCTGGAAGATAGAATAAAGAGCTTACCAAGGACGGTCAGAAAATGACTGTTATAATGGGGATGGCTTCTTTTGCATCTAGCTCAGATAGAGGATGTGTCTATCTAGCCTGTAATACCTCCATTCTCTGTTTCTAGAAATAGAGGAACAATACTGCTTTACTATTATTGATGAGAAATATTACAGTATTTGATTATAAAGACCTAATAAGGTAGATAGTTACATATGAAAGCACCTTATAGTCGTTCCTTAGCTCGCTGCTTCACTTGTTTGGTGTACTTTTATCGCCGAGGTTGCATTGTTAGAATGTTTCTTTACTCGCTTTTCCCGTTAAATACAGATATAACCGGATTTATCCTTCTTATTCCGACTGCAAGCGGCACCTTTTATAAACTGAAAGCGGCATTCCTTTATCCTTGAGAGAATCACGATTCGTTTTGAAGGAAGTCTGCGTTTTTTAATTTCGGTAAGAAAACGCATTATCTGCCACATATTCAGAATTGGCTGGATTTCTATTAGAATACATCAATATAATTAAGGCGTTTTTTCTATATGTGTTTGTTTCTCAGCCTGACGGATACAACATTTTATCTTTGAATATCTAATTACCCTGCCATATCGCTCACGCTTCGAGAGCACAGTTAACAGTTTTCTCCGGTAAGCTTTGCTATTATGATCCATGCTACATGGTAGATTATATAACACGATAAAATAAACTAGAGTATGTCCATTCTGGGCAACATAATGCAATATCCTAGAACTTGGACTGTCTTGTTCTTTAACCTGGTGCCTTGTTTAATAATAACTACTACGTTACTAAGGAACGACTATAAGGTGCTTTCATATGTAACTATCTACCTTTTTAGGTCTTTATAATCAAATACTGTAATATTTCTCATCAATAATAGTAAAGCAGTATTGTTCCTCTATTTCTAGAAACAGAGAATGGAGGTATTACAGGCTAGATAGACACATCCTCTATCTGAGCTAGATGCAAAAGAAGCCATCCCCATTATAACAGTCATTTTCTGACCGTCCTTGGTAAGCTCTTTATTCTATCTTCCAGCTATACCAGTGTAGATACTTTAGAAACAAAAGAAAAATAGGGATTATTAGTTACCTGAACCTCATTGTGGTGCTTTTTTTAACTTTGCATCTTCAGATCATATAATTATGAAGCATGGGTAGTCAAACGAAACATTAGGTGGCGTTTTTTTACATCTGTTCCTTTAGATCAAAATACTGTGAAGCTCAGGCAGCCACGTTCGCTCAATTCAGATACCATTGGTATGCCTTAGATTATTAACCCTGCTCTTAGTCCTCAGTATAATACAGAGTATTAACTTATACTGTCACATATCAGTTAACACGTTTTGACCGACATTGTGACTACATCCGCTCCACTGTTCTCTGTTTGCACCCATATTAGTTATTTAATTCTGACATTCTCTCATTATTACATGTTCTTAATAGAAACTTATACTGTTTCTTCAAGACTCTGATCGATATGGGCTACATCCACTGCATTTACTACTTCCTATTTTGTTGGTAAGTGAACTATAAGATTGATACGAGGAATTACTACCTATGGAGTGTTTAGGATAGTCTAAACACCTTAAGACATCCCTATCCTTATGGGTTATCTGATATATACACTAGCATAGCCTATGTACCTGTACTCTTAAGACATTTTTGAGAGATATCAGGCCTTCTTATATTTCTATCCTCCACTTATTTCTTTTGCTTTCCCTTTGGGAATTTTTGCTGCTCAAAAAATACATTTGTAGTTTGTTCCTTGTACAGTAATATTCTGCTGTACAAGTAGGGAGTTATAGTGATTTAGACACCGTAATTAAATTAGATAATTGTATTTGTGTATGAAAAAACATGTATATTTTTATGTAAAATAATCTGATCCCTGTTTTTCCCTTGCATTAATATGTTTTTCAGATAACATTGTGGTTCCTGAAGAAGGCGTTCTAAACAACGCCGAAACGCGCGTCGAACAATATTACCTGTTTGCCACAAAATATATGTTATGTTATATGAATTTTTTATGGGATATATTGAATATTGCATTATTTTGTTGTTTTTGTAACAAATTCATTGTGTATAATTTTTGTTTTTTATTAATTGTTTTTAAACATGGATTTTTGGTGGATCAATTAAATGAAACTTTATACTTTTTTAATTATTAGTTTGGTGTCTTCTTTACTTTTCTCCCCTGATTTATGTCGACTATTTGCCAATTTGTTTACACTGTTTATTTCCCTGTACTGTGAATTAAGTTTCTGAACAGGGGGTCCTTGTTATTTACATTACATTCTCTAATTAGCCATGTTTAACAATATTTCACTACTTATGCCATGGCAGAAATCAGTAGAAGACCTCACTGCACTGATAATATATGTGAAGGTATCAGTAAAGATATGGGAAGGGTAATGCCCTGCAGAATTTGAGAGCATGCAATTATGGTTGCATATATATATATTTTACCTCAGTAATTTAGTTTTTTCCATCAGATTTAGTTTTGTTTTTATGGATAGCAAGCGCAGGATACACTGTCTTGGTGAAATAATATTCACAAATATGTAAGCAAAACAAAAAATTACATTTTGTAACATGTTAAATATCATTCCTATATCAATTTGAAAAGACATCACTATTCGCCGCATATTGCTACATAGGATATTTTGGACCAAAATGTGGCATTTTACCAATGTGCAACAACAACCTTTAATCCAAGGTTATCTATATCCTATTTCCACAGATTTGTTCTGCATTAGTTCTTCTGGGTACAAATGTCCTGTGCAAAGACATTGAACCCAAAAAAAACATGCAAATAGATAAATTACTAGGACACTATATTATGAAGCAAATGTTTAACTTAAAACGCTAACCTATCGAAATATTTCTTTCAAAACTCAGGGTTTGTGGTTTCAAATGTGGTTAACACTGCTACCTAGATTCCAGTGCAGAATCCTGATGCTCAATATATGTGCCTTTCATCACATACAAATTGTAATTCGCCAAGATTTTGTATGATCAAATCTATTTCCACTTTAAGTGAATGGACACTCAAATGCAGGAATGCCCTGAATGCTTGTATACACAGCTAAACGTATCTTTGTGGGTATTCAGAAACCTAATCCCAAGCCCTTCTCATCCTGATCATGGTTGGTGATTCCTACTGGGAACAAAAGGTGCAGTTGCAACATCTAGAAATCCCACACCATGATCTTAAGTCGGAACGCACCAAACATTCTCCAGAGTACACCTGGAAATCTGAAAATATTGCAGGTTCCCAGGTGCGCTCTGTTGAGAACCCAAAAAATTTATAAATCTGCACCCATGCAAGGTAAAAAAAATAAAAATAAAAAACGAGGTCTTAATTGAGTACATGCCATTTCAACCACAGAGGACATGGGGCACTAAGCTAGCACAACTCCTGCTTCTTTAAATCACTGAATCTGGCCAGTGCACTTAGATGACTTATCTTTGTACTACAAGGGCATCCTTTGATTATCTTATAGGGGGTGGGGAGTCCCGAGGATCTCAGTTTCCATATAGAGCACCATTTTATGCAAAGTTTAACCTTTTTGGTAGGCCTTAGTGTGATCTAATTAGGTTTCCTTCTGCATTTCTTATTCCTACAGCAGACTACTTTTTCCTCCTGTTTTCTAGTTTTCGAAATTGTTTTACACAATCATATGCTTTGCTCATACTTTAAGGATATCTTGCTATAATTTTTACTTACTGCTGCAGATTATTGTTTTTACGTTTAAATACATTATTTTATATTTTAGACGGTAATTTTGTTGCATTCTCATAGGTGAATTAGACCGGATAATCGTCTGCTTCATTAAAATCCAACTTGTGTGTTTAGTTTTTTATTGAACATTTATTTATCAAGTTAGTCAACAGTTTTCGGTAAGGTATTTGCCTCGCCTCTTAATATAACTGTTTATTGTATATTATGCTTCATTGATTAGGTTTACACTGTGAAAATAAATGTGCACTGTGAGTATTTTCCAGGCCTCCTCTACGAATTCCATTCCTAAGAAAACATTAATTGCATGGAATTACTCGGGTCTCATATATATTGCTGGCCCACTGACAAATCATTTTTCAAATAAGATCAATTTTTATTATCAAATGGTGAATTGAATCATGCTAGCTGTAGGGGAATTGGAAGCAGCTCCAAATTAAATTTGAAGCAAATATATATATACACTGTCTGCCACCGCACCCTAGTCCAACGCCTCAGCAACACCGGCATCCAAGAGAAGGCACTGAAGTGGATCATCTCATTCCTCACCGGAAGAACACAGAGTCCGCCTCCCCTGTTTCGATCCGAGGCCACTGAAGTCATCTGCGGCATCCCGCAAGGATCATCACTCAGCCCCACCCTCTTCAACGTCTACAAGAGACCTCTCGCCACCATCGCACGCCAACACAACCTCAATATCATCTCCTACGCCGACGACACCCAGCTGATCCTCTCCCTCACCAGAGACCCCGACACCGCCAGAACCAGGCTCCACGAAGGGATGAAAGACGTCGCCGAGTGGATGAAGAACAGCCGCCTGAAACTGAACTCAGACAAGACGGAAGTCCTCATCCTGGGACCATCACCCTCCGCCTGGGACGACTCCTGGTGGCCCCCAGCCCTGGGCACCGCCCCCAAGCCTACAGACCACGCACGCAACCTGGGATTCATCCTGGACTCCTCCCTCTCGATGACCAGACAAGTCAACGCCATCTCCTCTTCGTGCTTTCACACCCTCTGCATGCTCCGCAAGATCTTCCGATGGATCCCGACCGAAACCAGGAAGACGGTCACCCAGGCCCTCGTCACCAGCCGACTGGACTACGGAAACACCCTCTAGGCCGGAACCACAGCCAAGCTACAGAAAAGACTCCAACGCATCCAGAACGCCTCCGCCCGACGCATCCAGGACATCCCCCGACGCAACCACATCTCCGGCCACCTGAGGGACCTGCACTGGCTCCCCGTCAACAAGAGGATCACGTTCAGGCTCCTCACCCACGCACACAAGTCTCTCCACGACCTGGGCCTCAAGTACCTCAACGACCGCCTGACCTTCCACAGGCCCACCCGCCAGCTACGGTCTGCTAGCCTTGCCCTCGCCGCCGTACCACGCATCCGAAGAGCCACCGCCGGAGGCAGATCCTTCTCCTACCTGGCGGCCAAGACATGGAACACCCTCCCCATCCACCTCTGGCTGACCCAGGACCACCTCTCCTTCAGGAAGCAACTGAAGACCTGGCTGTTCGAGCAGTAGCGAACCCCTTCCCCAAGCGCCGTGAGACCCTCCCGGGTGAGTAGCGCGCTATACAAGTGTCATGATTGATTGATTGATTGATTTACACATGGCTCCCAGTTTTTACTGATTTTTACAGATAAATACAGACATAAAACCATCTATTTTCCTACATGCAGTTATTTTTAAATAGGGATAAATACATAAAATTGTTTTTCTTTTGGCAGATACTCACTACTGTCAATCACGTGTGTGAGGCCAATGGCTGTGCAGATGGACAGGTAGGAGAGTTAATACAAATGAAAAAGATTTCCTAGTGAAGCTTAAATAATTGCACCAGTACCCCTATTTAAGCTGTTCTACAATGTAAATGGTTTCAAATGACTGTATTGTAATGTAAATGGCTAATATCCATTTGACATTCAAACCTGAGTAATCATTTTTCTGGTAAATAAATAGGCAAATATACCCATCACAGCTTATTTATTTTAACTAAACACAAATTAAATATGGGTAAATACAGATAAAATGAACAAAAAAGAAATATGGATGAATACAGACAGAAATAATAAAAACCAGGAGTCTTAAATATAAATATATATATTTATATAATTCTGAGTTGAACTAAATTAAGACGTCGTCTTTCATCCGAATGTGCATACAAGTTAACTATCCTCTGTATGCATGCGGATTGGCTTCACAAATCGCAGTCAATCTGAAATGAATATATTTTTGTCTTTATTGGAAGGGATATCAGGTTCCCCAAGACTGCCACCAGTAGGCACCCACACTGCACTTGGATACCAAGACAAGAAAATTCCACATTGAATCTATTAGAGTAATAGCCTTGACATGATCATCATTTCCCAACATATGAGCGACAACGTTTTGTTTAGTTACACAGATAAGGGAGGAGAGATTCGGGAGAAGCCTACAATTCCAGGAGTGTCTAGTCAGAGTACCAGAGCCATTCAGTATGGCCTTAAACAAATGTGCTGCATCCGTGCTGGTTCTTGAGTGATGAGGAGGAAAGAATGAAATGCAAGGGCGCTATGGTAACTTTGGCCAGGCTTGTCATGAAAGGATACCTCTGGCACATGAAGCGGTATGACCTAAGGAGGGGTGCCTAGATACGTCAAATTTCTACTCCAGAGAGTGTCATGACCTTTTTAAGTGCAGCATATCGTGACCAATGACTACAGGCGTTACACTGGCTGCCCATCCGGAAGCATATTCAGTTCAAATCCCAAATCCTTTGATGCATAAAGCCTTGTTTGGATCAGGGGCTGGATATCTGCGGCGGAGGCTGGCTTTCTATCGACCAGTCCGCTCCTTGCGTTCGGAATCCCTTTATAAAGCGGTGGTCCCGCAGGTGAGGAAGGCCCGCGCGGGAGGGCGTTCTTTCAGCTGCAAAGATCCCCAGCTGTGGAATTCGCTTCCTCTCTCGCTCCGTAGCACTGCCAATCTGCTCCAGTTCAGGAAGAGCCTGAAGACCTGGATTTTTAATCTTTAGGCTGTTTCTAATGTTTCTTTTTTGTTTCTTCTTTCTTTTTCACTGTGTTGTGTTATTTTTACTCTGAGTTGCAGGTGGAAAGCGCCGGGACACTCCTTTCGAGTAGCCGTGCGCTATACAAAAGCCTCATAACATAACATGACTTCTTCTACCGTGGGTCTGCCCATCTCCTGTATGAGTATTAGAAAACAACGGTCCATAGACTATTGCTTATCAATGCCACAATTAGTCGGTGCTTAGTTATTAAGTAAACATTCAAGAGTATAAGAATCGACTCTGAATCCATGAATGCATCAATATAGCAAAAAGCAACAGCAAATAATTAATTCCAAGGCAATTTATTCATTCATCGCCACTATTTAAGAATGTAAATGACTAACAATACATAAGAGTCATAAAGGTTGCCCCGAAGAGAGCGTGCACAATAGAAAGAGGTGAATTAAATAGTGTTGAGTGATGAAAGGAAGGAAAGGGTTACGGAAATTGGTGACATAAAAATTCAAAAGACACTTTATACAATACAATACGGATCAGCTATCATCCGTGCTGTACAACCTGGCTATGAATCAATTATTCCATAATGTTGTTACATTTGAAACACACATATGTGCCATAAATTATGATGCACATGAAAATAAAGCCGAAACATATAGGTCCAGGTACGATATCAGAAAGACGTTGACGTTTCGACTCGACTTAGGGCCTGACGGTGAGTTATGCCTGGGCCATGCGAGTCTTCATCAGGACTATAAAACAACGGGCAACCTTAAATTTATAGATGACCCCTCACGGCGGAGGTGATTCAAGTACTTGTGTTTTCTTTTTCCAATTGATGGAGTATCCTCCTTGCCTCCTACAAGGTGATAGCGCCCACAGGGAAGAGTCGATTTGAATTCCTCTCTAGTTGGCGATGTTATCCCTGTTTTATTGGTAGCGTAGATTTTAATGGGCTTCTCTCTTTAGAAGATGACGGCGTGAGATTACTTGAAAGCGCTGTGCCTCGGTAGTCCCCTCAATGTTGGGCCGCTAGCTCAAACACCTAATAGTCCGTCCGCTGGGTTTCTTTACGTTCTTGCCAGTACACGCGGCGCTTTAAAGTAATCGCACGCCGTCATCTTCTAAAGAGAGAAGCCCATTAAAATCTACGCTACCAATAAAACAGGGATAACATCGCCAACTAGAGAGGAATTAAAGTCGACCCTTCCCTGTGTGGAGTGCAAAAAAACGATGGATTTAGGCCCAGATCTTTGTACTGGGGTGAATGAAAGACATTGTTCTGCATTCTGTCCATCAACTGTGTTTTTTGCAATTTTCACCCCGAGTGGGCTGGGTATGCTCAGACGTGAGTCCCAGGCTCTCCACAACACTGGAGTCAAGCTATCCAGGCTGAAGAAGGCTGATAGCCAGAAACCGGTCCTTGGATGCTTGATTCCGGTCTAGGAAAGACATGGCTTGGTAGTTCGGGCTGGACTGTTCCCATGAGGCACAGGGTCAGGGCTGATTTGCATATAGCCAGTGTCTGACCTAGGGTGGTGTGGAGTGCAAAAAAACAATGGATTTAGGTCCTGATCTTTGTACTTGGGTGAATGTAAGACATTGTTTTGCATTCTGTCGATCAACTGTGTTTTTTGCAATTTTCACCCCGAGTGGGCTGGGTATGCTCAGACGTGAGTCCCAGGCTCTGAACCTCACAGGAGTCAAGCTATCCAGGCTGAAGAAGGCTGATAGCCAGAAACCGGTCCTTGGATGCTTGATTCCGGTCTAGGAAAGACATGGCTTGGTAGTTTGCGCTGGACTGTTCCCATGAGGCACAGGGTCAAGGCTGATTTGCATATAGGCAGTGTCTGACCTAGGGTAGTGTGGAGTGCAATAAAACGATGGATTTAGGCCCAGATCTTTGTACTGGGGTGAATGTAAGACATTGTTCTGCATTCTGTCCATCAACTGTGTTTTTTGCTTTTATGGACTGTGGCTTCCACAACGAAGAAGGGACAGCCAATCATGGCAGATATAGACTTTTTCTGTCAAGGAGGAGTGATAAGCTGCCAAAGTATCTAAGCTAATTTCAGATTACTTCTGCTCCTTGGAGAATGTGCAAATGGAGCAAGTGCAGCTTAATGTGAACTGGGATACCTACCTGCTTATGGAAGGCTTAACAAGAAGATAATCTCTTGTAGTGATCTAGACAATAAGCTCCCCTAGGAGCCGGGTGCTCTTTTAAAATCTAGGAATCCACTGTAGGCCTAAAAGCAAGCACAACATCTTCAGTGCAAGGAAAATAAAGACAAATGTGAAAAAGTCGTCTCATAGATTGATACGGAAGATGGACCCAACTGGAGCACGCCTTAGTGTGTACGTATTGACAAACCGCAGCACAATGAACAGGAATGTCCAAGATTCTTCTCAGGGGCAGAAAATAAAAATACTGAAATGTAGTGGCTTCGTTTGGACTGACGCTGACCTTCACACTTATAAGAAATTGGGTATTGGCTATATGGGGGAAGTTCTAAAAGGAAGTACTGCCATACACGTAAAAATAAACAAATATCTAAACTACAACACAAATTGAAGCAAAAATTTCAAATAAATTATAGACAAGCGTGCCTATCCGACTGGAAATCTATTAAAAAAACGTCAAGGCCAACTTGAAAACCAAATATCTCATTGAAACCCTAATACGTGCCCATTACAAATTACTACGGCCTTCCTGTTTGCTGTCTCTTTTAAATACTCACTCTAATTTTCAGCTTTAAAAAACACAAACAAAGAGAAGGAACTGAGCTTGGAAATGTGCTCACCCTTCTCATTCTGACTGATTCTCAAGCTCTTCAAATAAAAGGCAGGCTAATAACTGGAAGAATACTGATTTACTGGCGATGGGAGTTTGTGAAACACAATATTTCACTGTAAGAATGACCTGGGGAAATACGAAGCAGAAGGCTGTACCAGAGAAAGATGGTTAATGCTGCACTGCATAAAATTAGGCAAAACCGGCAGATTATGCGGTAACAGAGCAATAAACATAACGAATGGGAATATAAAACAGGTGCATAAAAAGGAAAAATGTATGCGACTGCCAGAAACGACCTCAAATTAGCATTCAAATCCCTGCTGTTCACTGAAACCGGAACAGCAGTCCTTCTGGGGAGCATCGGATGAGCAGTCAGTGTGATGCTTTTAATCACCCCCTGCAAACTGAAATGTTGTCCAGTCCCAGGAAAACTTCCATTTAAAGCAGTCAACATTTCCTACACATTCAGATCTCGTAATATAGTGCTCGCTCATGCTGTACGAATGGGAGAGCAGGGCTGGACTGGCCGTTGCGGACATCGGGTGATTCCCCGGGAGGCTGATTTTGTTACTAAGGGCTGGTTCTGCAACGGTGCTGCAATATCGGCCCCCAGTAACAAAAGCAGCAGTGCCTCACAATTGCCCCCTCCCCCTCGGGTCTGGTCCGGCAAAATTGCCGGGGCTGCTTTGGCCCTGGGGTAAAGCACGCTTGCGTATTGCATTTATACAGCGCTTACTACTCTTGACGAGGCAGCAAATCACTTTTTCGGCAAGTTGCACGCTACTCCGGAACCCATAAAGGATTAGTGTTGAATTAGCATATTGAAATATGAAAGTAATTTGAGTGGTGGATAGGTTAGTCAGTTATTTGGATTCAGAAGGATAGCGGAGGGATAGAAGAGATGACGATAGATGTGTTGCTATCTTAAGGCATTTCCACGATTTGTCTTGAAAACTTTCCACATGTAGGTGTTGGGAAACTCAGTCCTTTGAGTACAAAATAGGGGCAGGGGGAAGCAAAAGAGTTGTAGAGGCAGATTCATAGCTGTAGGACTAAATGATAGGTCCCACCTCCAGAATGTGGTTAGGAGCCCTTTAAAGGAGAATCAATGTTGAGTGGAGACATGTTAAGAAGCAATGCATCTTAAAGAATAGACTGTGTTGATATCAATGTTCACACCTACCTTGACATGAACCCACCTTTTGTGGCAACTGGTTAGGATAAGAGTATATGGTATGTAATGTAAATGTTAAGTATATAATGTGTGGAAGAATCCATAATACGTGTTTCAGGGATGGAGAAGAAGAGTTGGAGAAAGTCATTTCGGGTAGTATTGGAATGTTTAATGCATTGTTGGTGGAAGGCTCAGGATTGAGAAGACTGCCCGCAAAGGAGCCTTCCTCCAGGTGGTCAAAGATGAAATGGAGATGGTCTTTCATTGGCTCCAAGTAGGAAATGGCAGAGTAGCTGGTCTACCACACAATTCAGTGTCTGCGGGCTAGTTAGAGAAAGAAGTGCCTTACTTGAGCCTTGTTGCTACTGCTTGAAAAAAGCATTGTAGCTGAGCAGTGCACGTTTCTTAAGAAGAGGAGATTGTTCATGATCAAGATCACTGGTGGGAGAACCACATAGGAAGTTGGGATTCTGAAGGTTTAGTCTCAGTTTACTGGTGATTTGTCTAGATATGTATCATTTGAAAGGTACAATGTATAGCCTATATGAGTTAAAAGTCATTCTTGACAGAGAATACCAAGAGTCACAAGCTAAATGTGGGAGATCTTGCAAATTTGTGCAATCCCAATTCGGTCATACAAGGGAGGCCAAAGTTTTCATAAAAAATGTAAAATTCTGAGACCGGGACATTTTCTGTCTAATTGATCATGGGAACATGGTCCAGGTTTTCTCGGATTGCGAAACACAATGTGGATTTTTACACAGAAGACATGATCTCAACTTGTGTGCTGTCAATGTTGCAAGCTCTATAATGGTTTGCTTTGATAAATGTAAGACGTAATATGATCATGATGGTCAGAATCAAAATTGATCTTTCCTTAGGTAATATGATGTAACAAATGATTCCTTTTCAGATTCTCCTCGACTAACTTAAAATGCACATAATGTAAAAAATTCATCTTTATCAGATGTTCTTTGACCAACCAAGAAGGCAAGTATGCCTGCAACATTTAAAGATTTTGTCATGTGAATAACTTTTCTAGTGTCATTGATTTATTCTGCACACACTGATTGAAACTTTGATGTAGGCTTCTGAATAAAGGCTTCTCCTTTATTGACGTGCCTATAATTCCTATTCACACAACACTGAACGAAAAAATTCAATGTATGAAAATAGGTACCAAGGCTGTCGGTAAACACTAGTCTACTTTCATTCAACCACAAGTTCATTACATATGTGGATATGTGTAAGCACACTGTATTGCTTGTATGTTTGCACATGTAAAAAAACGATTTCTTGTTTCTTCTAAATGAACAAATCTAAACAATTACATTGTAGAGTGTCTATTCATAGTTCCTGTGTATATGTGCTCTGTCTTTACTGGTAGCAAAGCTTTTGATTAAAAATAAAATGCACAACTAATAAAATATGTAATCTTTTGCAATTGCACTATTCTTTAGTACACGTTTAGGGATTCCATACTTTATTTCATAATGCAGGAAATTTGCTCTGAATTCTGTGTCATCTGCTTAGTAAGACATTCTAGGAAATTACTTCCTCTTAGGCACAGCAGACAGAAGGGTTCTGTTACTTTGAAGTTCATTCAAAATGACAGAAAATGTTGGATGCTCACCTCCCATCCTCAGAGACGCCTACAGTGGGTTTCACAGAGCAGAAGATAATACCGAGGGGAAACTACATCTTCTACGCTGTTCTTTATTTCTGGGGCTCTTTATCGGTTTTGATTCTATTTTTACAATGTATTGATCTGATATTCAAATTTAAGTATGAATTTATACATAATATAATGTTTTCAGAAACCATGAATTAATTATGATGTGCTATAAATGTAAATGTATTTTCTTATTTTAAAAAAACAAAGCCAACTCTTATCTTGCTTGGGGATGTGCAACAAAACAGTGCACATAGGGAAATGATTGATGTTGCCTTTCTATTAATATCATTTGTAATGTGCAACTAATGCCAAAAACAACTTCAGCTGTAAGGCACATCATTATTAATTCAATTGAGTATCTACCCAGAGGGGGGAAATAAGTACTACTGGTATATAAGAGTATCTGCGCTCTATAGATGAACCCTGTTGATGGCTTTAAAAAGCTAATTTACTCCGTGTGAAATTTGCTGAAATAAAGTGGTAGAAATACATACTAGGTAAAATTAAACTGCTGTATAACAATAACCGATATGGTTTATACCACTAATCCACAACTTGAGTTGTGATCATAAAAAGAAATGGATTATACACGTTGCTTACAAGTGATGATGGCCAGATAGGGTGGGTGGGGGGGATAGACAGGTTTATGCTGTTTCTTCTTCTCTGGTTTCACCGCAATGATGTATACTATTGGGCATATTTACATAGGAGAACTTTACCATGATGGTTCCATAGAGTGTGTTTTCGGTTGTATGTTGTGCATTGTCTTTTTTTTTTTTTTTTGTATACACGATAAAGAAAACAAGACTATAGAAAAATATATCGCGCATTATCCACATTGCAGTGATGTTGTTTTATACTATTCAAACGTGTTGGCAAGATAATCGCATTTATATATTTTTGTCTTTCCAGATTGTTTTGAGGCATTACCAAATAGGTTGCATTGAAGCGATATACCAATTAGGTATTGTCTAACGCACACATATCATACCTTGAATAGACACTGAGTAATACACCAGGCACTAATCAGGAGTGCTATTAGGGAGCTATTGTACTTGGTCCTGACGAAAAGCCATACGGGTTGGCTTGGAACAGGTAGACCGGGAGCAACACACTCATTACATTGTGCAACTCCCCACCCCCCTTTTTTAGCAATACCAACCACAGAGTTTAATGAAGTTTAGGTTCCTAGTGGCCAGGTATTGTTTAGAATTGTTCTACTACCATCTGAATCTTCCACTCCTACTCTAGCAATATGGAAAACACCCCCAAAAAGAAGTGCTCCTCCGTCTGTCGGTCGTAGCACACACCGTCCCGCAATGGGGCGGGAAGAACCCGATAATGAAGCATGCACCAAGGGGCATTTTGGTGGGTGAGGGTTATTTTAAGAAAATGTTCTTTTTCCCTTAGTGATCACTAGTGTATCTGGAAAGATATCATTTGGAATACGTTTCTCTAGTTGACTGAAAGTATGTGAAGGGAGGACACTTTTATAATGTGCTCCTTTTCCAACCAGCTAGTACAGAAATACAGAATCTGGAGGTAATGCAGGAGTGTGTTCTAAAGGCACATTGATTTTTGCGGGAATCCTAGATTTTCATGTTAGGAGAGCAAAACAAATTTGTTCTTGTGTTTTGCTGGCAGAGCAGCATCCTGGGATGGATTGAAGGAGAAGACCTGAACCTGGACAGGAATCAGTTTTCACAGCTTCCCCATTTTTAGGTTTAATGCATTTTTATTAAGAAAAAAGAAACATGGGGAAGGGGAATAGGAGGTTAAGGTTACATACAGTGTAATAAGGAAGCAGCGCATCTCAGGAGCGTTGGCGAAAAGTAGTCCGGTGGTACAGAAGAAAAATACCACAAATGTAAGGCAAATAAGCAATCTGAGTAACCCTCGCATGTCCCTCAACACCCCATCCAAAGCCGAGCGCAGATAGCCATCAGCGAGTCATCAAAGCACCATCCAACCCCTCCGATCCCCCCGCCCCCAATAAAGGAAGAAGAAAGAAAACAACACCCCAACTCCCCCGTCCAATGGCCCCGCAATAGGATAACCAGCCCCAAGCAGCCCACCCCCCATCCCCTAAGATCCTGTCCCCAGTGCAGTCTAATCCACCGGGGTCGTCGGCGGCGTCAGCCTAAGAAGTCGAAGGTACCTCGGGCAGGTGAGCTCCCGGAATTCCGTGGACAGTAGTGCTAGGAAGGGTTGCCATAGCTCCTCAAATTGATCCACATCCCCAGCCACTGTGAGCGACATCTTCTCCATACCCAACACCTGCCAGAGCCTATGTAACCAACCCGTAATGGAGGGGACAGTGGTGGTGCGCCAGTGGACAAGAATATTCTGGACCGCGGAGCCTAGGGCAATTGCAATCTGTCTACCCCTGCGGGACTTCAACGGGTACATGAGATCATTGGGAAGGCCTAACAAAACATACGCTGGGAAGCGCGGCAGCTCAATCTCAAAGTGCCTATCCACCTCATCCAAGACCTCCTTCCAATAAGCGGTCAGCACCGGGCAAGCCCAAAGAATGTGTGAGTGTACCCTCCTGTCCGCATCCCCGCCAGCACCCCTTGTCAGTGTGTCTGTGCATTTCATACAGCCTCTCCGGGGTGTAGTACCAATAAGTAGACACCTTAGTGAAGGTCTCCGTAAGTCCCGTGTGATATGCTGAGTCCCGCTCCCGATATGCAATTTTATCCCACTCCTTATGGCTGAGTGTCCTACCCAATTCTCTGTGCCAGCGCTCCCTCCCCGGATTATGATAGTGGAACGTCGGGGGCTGAAGGAATTTATACAAATCGGTAATAAGCTTGGCGTCCGAGGTCCGGGTCACCAACCACCGCTCGTATGACGTGATTTGGCGAGCAGCGGTGTCGCGAACCTGGGGTTGGAAAGCCCAGTGTCGGACCTGCATATAGCGCAGTCTGTCCATCTCCGTCAGGCCGAAGTCCTGTCGAAGTTGTTGGAAAGGAATCACGCCGTCCGGCCCGTAGATCTGAAAAAGCGCCCTACAGCCCGTGCTCACCCAATGGGAAAAGGCTCCCGGCTCCATCCCCGGGGCAAAGTCCGGGTTGCCCACTATGGGTGTGAACGGCGAGGGAAAGGTGGTCAGGTCATGAGTTTCGCAAACCGAATCCCACACCCTCAGGGGGACCAGCGTAACAAAAGAGGCGTAGAGATTAGCAGGGCGATGCGCGCGGCGTAAGAACGGAACCTCCTGGAGGGTGCGGCCCGCCACCGCCTGGTCTTGAAAAAGCCAGTGTTTGTCGGACTCCCATCTGCTCCACTCCACCAGATTTCGCAATTGCGCCGCCTGAAAGTATTTACGGAGGTCCGGGATGCCAAGACCCCCCGCCTCCGGAGCGAGCGTGGAGAGAACCCTCTTCATCCGCGGCTTTTTGCCTTGCCAGACGAAGCGGGAGATGTCAGCCTGCGTTTGCCGTATCCAGCCTACAGGGGGCTGGAGAGGCAGAGCGCGAAAGAGGTATAGAATCTGGGGCAGCACCGTCATCTTAACCGCCGCGATGCGGCCCAGCCACGACAGCAGGCCCTTGCTTCAGCGGCCAAGTTCCTCCTTGATCTTCCTGCCGAGGGAAGTGTAATTGGCTGTCACCATCTCGGGCAGTGTGGGCGCCAGCAAGATCCCCAGGTATGGCACCGTAGACGAGGACCACTGCATGGGGAAAAAGGCGCTGAAGGTCCCTCCTGGTATCCGCCGTCAGTGACACATCCAACGCCACCGACTTGCTCATATTCATTTTAAAGCCGGCCACACGCGCAAAGGCGTCCAGTTCCCGGACGCAAGCAGGGAGCGACCTCTTGGGGTCGTCTAGGGTCAGCAGGACATCGTCCGCGTAAAGGCTGACTGTGTGGACATATTGGCCCATCTTGACCCCAATGGCGTCCGGGTTGTTGCGAATTCTCTGAGCAAACGGCTCCATGTAGAGGGCGAACAAAAGCGGCGAGAGGGGACAACCCTGTCTAGTACCGCGTTCGATGGCAAAACTACCGGAGCTACACCCATTGACCCGCACCGACGCCGAAGGATTTTTGTAACAGTTGAAGACCATGGTGCGGAACTTCTCGCCGATACCCAGTTTCCTGAGAACCAGCTCGAGGTACGGCCAATGAACTCTGTCGAAGGCCTTCTCCGCGTCAACTGATAGCAACATTCGCTCCCCCGGGATACGCGAGGCCTTCTCTAGTACATGTGTCACCCTCTTGGTGTTGTCCACCGTCTGTCTACCGGGTACGAAGCCCGCCTTGTCCGCCTCCACCAGTCCCGGTAGGTGTAGACCAAGTCTGGATGCCAGAATCCCCGTATAGAGCTTGAGGTCGACATTTAAGCGTGAGATGGGCCTGTACGAACCACACAAGGCCCGGTCCTTCCTGGGCTTCGGGATGACCGATACCGTTGCGTTCAGGAGGTCCGGTGGGATAGCGCCAGACTCGGAGAAGGAGTTAAAAAGCTGAGTCAGGATTGGGGCCACAGCGGTGCAGAAGGTCTTATAGAACAAGGACGTGTAGCCATCTGGGCCCGGGGCCTTACCATGCTTCAGTCGCGCTATAGCGGAGATGACCTCCTCAACATGGATGTCCCTCTCTAGATGGTCCGCCTGGGCGGGATCCAGCACCGGGAGGGCCACTGACTCCAAATAGTCCTCGGCGTCTCGCGGCGAGGAGGGCTCCCCAGCATACAGTGCTTCGTAGAAGCTGCGAAAGGATTCCGCCACCTCTGCGTCACCAGAAACAACAACCCCGTCCGCGCCCACCAGTTCCTTCACGACACTACGCTGCTGTGCGACCCGGAGCCGGTGGGCCAGGAGCCTACCACACTTGTCTCCCCCTGAGTAAAAGGCATGCTTCAGACGTAAAGCGGTGTACTCCGCCCTATCAAGATCCAGTGCCGATAGGAGCTTCCTCGCCGCTTTCAATTGCCTCCAAACTCTCGGAGCCCCCATGCGGCGATGGACCTGCTCGAGCTCCCGGACCTGCGCAGTCAGTTCGTCCCTCTTACGTTGCCGTTCCTTATTTTCGGCAGAGGAGATGGAGATAAATTCCCCCCAGGGGACCGCCTTCAAAGCCGCCCACTGCGTTGCTTGGGACGTGTCAGGGTTGCCATTGTGAACCAGATAATCCTGAATGACTTCCCCTATGCGCTTCACAACAGACTTCTTATGTAAAAGGGTATCGCGAAGACGCCACGTCCCCCGATGGGGAGAGGCCCCCGGCCACTTGAAAACGCCGGAAACTGGCGCATGGTCGGACAGAGACAGGACCCCAATGTCCGCCGCTGTGGCGGCAGTGCACAGTGGTCCACTCACCAGGAGGTAATCCAGCCGCGAGTAAGTGCGGTGCGCATGGGAGAAGTAGGAGTAGTCCCTATCAGTGGGGTGCAGAGAGCGCCAAAGATCGTGCAAATCCATCTCCACAATCCGATCCTTCACCGCGCGGGAAAGTTCCCCCGTCTGCGGGGAGCGTTGCGCCGACCTGTCCATAGCAGAGTCGAAAACAATGTTAAGGTCCCCCCCAGGATAACATGGCGGTCGGGAGAGGCAGTGACGTCTACTAACACTGAGTCTAAGAAACGATCCTGGTGATCATTCGGGCTATAAACTGAGCCAACCGTAAAAGCTATTCCCCCTAGTCGCATGCGATATGCAAGGAGCCTCCCCTTTTGTTCGGCATACTTGTACAGAACCTCACCTCTAAAGGAGCTCGCTAAAAGAATGGCCACCCCCGCAGTCTTGTTCGCCGCTGAGGAGAAGAACTGGGTGGGGAACTTGGCGGAGCGCAGCCTATGACAATCCCTGGGTAGCAAATGAGTCTCCTGCAAGAGGCATATATCCGCCTGTGTCCCCTCCAACAATGATAGGATCGCCCTTCGCTTCACTGGGTTATTCAGACCCTTAACATTAAGGGTCACTACTTTTAGGGACGGCATTCCTCCCGGGGAACAGAAGCGCTATGTAGCAAGCAAGGGATCAGCGGGCGGGGCGCACGGGGCAGGCGCGCGGGAAAGGCCCGGACAGGCCAAGCGTGGGCATGGACAACATCGGACGGGACCCCCCCCAACAACAAAACAACCCTTACACCCTCCCAAAACACACTCATGGCAACTAGCCCAAAACAAATGTAAACACCCCATTGTCTCAGTCAAGCCCCAAAACGGGCAAGTCCGTAGGAAACAGCAAAGTGGACGTTCAGCCACTCACCTCCAACCGCTCCCCCCCTGGCCCCCGGCCCCGAACCCAGCATCATGGAGGCTAAGAATCTCTCCCCCCGGAGTGAAGTTAGGCCGTCAAGGCCACGCCATTGGAGTCGGCCAAGTCCCTGGCCGCCGCCCTCAAAGCATCAGCCATGTCCGCCCTGATGGTGGGGGAATCAGGACGACCTGCACTTGCTGGCGACTGTCTCCTCGTGGACCTCCGTCGGCTCCGTCTCTCCGGGCGCCTCCACGACGGTGTAGCTCCGTCCTCCTCCGTGGCCGTGAGCCCCAGTACCCCACAGATGTCTTGTAGGGAGCGCAGTTGGTGCAGCACCCCGTTCCATCGAAAGATCATACGGAAAGGGTGTCCCCAGGAGTAAGGCGTCTCGTGTTCGCGCAGAAAGTCAGTGGCGATCCTGAAGGACCTGCGCTTCTGCAGCGTGATGGCGGACAGGTCTTGGTAGAGCGCTACAGGCCGCTCCCTGAAAGTTAAAGGCTGCTTCCTGCGGGCCTCCGCCATGATGTGCTCCTTCAGCGGGAAATCGGGCAAGAATGCCAAAATGTCCGGGGGGAGCGCCGATGACTGGCGCTGTCCACCAACCCTATGCGCTCTGTCAATGCGCTTCCCCATTTTTGATTGTTTCTTTGTACAGGGGGCCCTCCCTGTTGACATTTTGATTATATAAAAGCGAAATCATTTTGCTAGCTAAAGAAGCACTATGAACCAGTAACATCTCCTATCCCCCACCCACCCTCCCGTTCGCCCTCAGCACGATTGACGTTCAAACAATATACAGCTGTTGATCAACAAATCTTGGAAGGAAAAGCCTACTCAACATTTATTACCTCCAAACTGCTGTAAGATTTTAATAATGAAATAGATTTGTGAGCGTCAAATGAGGTGTGCATGACGCAATGAGCAGACCCAAAGATAAACAGTACGGCTGTCTCCCAAGTATGCTCAAGTGAGTTCGGCCATTGATACCGAGTAGTATTAGGTGGTGAATCTTTCTACTCTCCAAAATGATTCTAAGGTTGTCTTAGCTTCACCAAGACAGGCCCACATCAAAAGACATTCACTTTGGTTTCGTACTGTAAGCTAGGGGAAAGAGGCCCAATACAACGAAGGAGAATTCAGTGGACAGTGCGCCGCCTAATAACTTACTCGCTGCTAAAATCTATGACCAGAAGACTTTAATCAGCAGACTTTTCCACCATATGTATTTGAAGTCACCTGCATTCCACAGTCCCTCGAACAGAGCTCTGGAGCCAGAATAAAATATTGCAAGCGGAGTGAGATAATATTACCAATCAAAAGCAATTTCGGAATAGGTTTCTCTGCAGGCTATCCTATAGGAATTTCTACTTCTGTCTCGGCATATGGTGACCTAATGATAGTCTGACATCCAAGCTTCTAGATGATTCGACCAGTACAGTCAGAGCGGATGAGTCAAACTATGGTTGTCTGCATTGCAATGTTGTATAGGGTGTTGATTCAGCCTTTGGTTTTCCAGCTGACTTCACACATTTTTCTAGTAGGGATAAGTCTCTCGTATGAACGTATAGAAGGGTGTAGCACCCGATGTCGCAATGGTGCATAATGTAACACTCATGCTTCCCCAACTGGAACCTCTGTTTGCAGGCTTCAAATGATTGAATATTGTGGTTTTCGTTTCTTATTCTTTAATGGAGTGTCACCGTAGTCCCTCCTGGTATCCGCCGTCAGATCTCTTGAACATGTGAAGCCAAATATCTGTTCAATTCAGCAGAGTTTCCAGAAATATTTAAAAGAGTTTAAAAAGCTTATGGTAGCAGTTGAGGAAAACGAATGCCACAAGGAAAATATATACATTTTGACCATTTGCACATCTATAATATATTCCCATTGATATATATTTGATTCCTTTCTGGAAGTCTCTCAACATTTAGCAGCCAGTATAAATGTTGCAGTTTGAACCAGCTGACATACCAATACCCTGGGAATATATTAGCCCATTTAAAGACACTACGAGTACTTGGTTGCCAGAGTTAATTTGGAAAAGAAACATGAAGATGCACACAGGATGCAGACACATGTCACTTTCAATCAGAGTTCTTTCCACCACATCAGAACATCGATTGCAATTCAAAAATGGGATACTGACCAGTGTCAAACTAGAATCTAAAATTGAACATTGGCAAAGTCACCACACAGCCTTTCCATAACCATAAAAACAATGTCAAAGAATGAACCATGATGCAGCATGAGGGTGCAAGTTCAATAACAAGGATTTAGCTACAGAATCTAGCAGAATGTATCCTTAAGCACACACAGGGAAGAGTGGAAGACAATAATACCCCCACCAACTACTGATATACAAATCCACTACACTGCCAGCACTCCAACCACGGAGAAATCTGTGGATTTTAACGTAAATATGTTTGAAAACAAAAGTTTTATAAATGGATAGAATAGGGTACACCTAACCCGGTGGAAGGACATTGTTCGGAGTGTGAAGTCCTGAAGTCCTGATCCCTACCACTGTGGTAAAGAATGAACCTCTTTCCCGTTTATTTTATACAGCGCAGGAGAAATTTGCTAAATAATTAGTGCCGGGCCAAACGTTTTGTTCACAAGCCTGCAGCTGGTGATATAAAAGGTCTGGGTGGCGTATACCAAGGCTGTGTTGTCTTCATTCCACCTCATGCCTCTTTAATCCACCAACACACTTCCTTTGCTTCTTTCTCTCACTCTAGCAAGTTCTTATTCATCCCTGCTTTCTCCCTTTGTCTCTGTATTTTAGTCATTCTCCTTCTCTTTTTCTCCTTTTGTGTTCTTTTTTCTCTGGATAAAAGTCTGTTAAGAAAACATAAGTGCCGGCCCCCAAAAATGAGTGTTGGTGGGCCCCACCGGCTCAAATTAAGCATTACGCTGTGTAATGTTGCCCGGGATCGGGCAAGCCCATGTTAAAGTGTCTTGGGGGGATGCATGGCCACACCCCCTACTAGCGTGACCAAAGAGGGCTGACCCTGCGTCCGCGTGGGCCGGCACGCAGGAGTGTTAATAAATAGCCCAGGGCTCTGGGCGTGGTTCAGTGAAGATCTGGCCACCAGTTTAAGCAATATGTGTGTGCGTCCAGTTATTGACCCAGGGCCTATCCACGATACTACACTGGCGACGAGGTGGTCTCGCCACCCCGCCGCGCCCACTTGTGACTCATCACCGCTACCCGCAGTGCAGCCTGCCGTGACCCCCAGTGGTTTACCTCGTCCACCCAGCTCCCCGGCACTTACCATGCGTTGCTGTGGCCCTGCTTCACGGGTCCGTTGGCCCCGCCACGCCTCCTGGTCCGGCTAGGCCCTGTCACGGAGCGCTGCCTTCCCACCGGGAGCGCTCAGCCTCATCCTGCTTGCGTCTGCGGCCTGCCTCCCGGCGCAACGTCTGCGCATGCGCCCACGCCCAGCTGTAGCCAACGTTACCCCCTGGCCCGCGGAAGGGCCGCATCACAGAAGGTGAGTGCGCTACGCGTACCAACGTTCGGCTGGCCCACCCTGCCTCACAGTGACTTGCCCACACGCCGGCCCCAACTACCAGGCCAACATTTTGACGCCGCTCACAGGGGCACATGAAATAAGGACTCCCTGGGGAAAATAAACTGGTGCCATACCTCACGCATCTTGCGTGGTTATAAAACACCGCCCTGGCCCGCAGTACGAGCACCCTGAGCGCTTTTTCAGGCGCCCCTGGTCGGAGGGTCCTACGGCATGCCCACCGGCTGCAGCCCCCACGCCTGTGCACCCCCTGAAGAGGGAAGTCTCGCCCTAATCGCCCACGCCAGGATCCTGCAACCATGACCATGGTGCCCCCCCCTCCCCGGAGCCCTTCACCGTATCCGGCCCTCCCACGTCACAAGCTGCAAGGTGGAAGAAATGGGTTGAGGGGCTTGAGAACTTCTTTGAAGCGGCTGAAATTGCAGCTCCACGGCGGCGTGCCATGCTGCTACACTTAAGAGGCGCAGACATCCATGAGAACTCCAAGGACGTGAGGGAGGACGGCCCACCCAGAAACTACGCTTCAATGCGCGACGTGATCACTGCATACTTTGAACCCATTGCAAGCGCCGACTACGCGCGGTTCCTACTCCGCCAAGCCCGCCAACTCCCAGAAGAGTCAGTCGATGTCTTCTACGCAAGGTTAAAGAAATTGGCCAGCACGTGCACCCTCCCTGATGCAGATGACGAAATCCGTGCCCAGTTCATCCAGGGCTGTGCGTTCTAGAAACTGCGTGAGAGAGTTTTGCAGGAAGAAAACATGCCGATGCGAGACATCCTCATGCTCGGGCGCT